>NC_057806.1:275413227-275713227 GCF_018294505.1 Triticum aestivum
GCCACCTCGCCGCCGCCTCGCCGGCCTCCCCCTCCTCCACCGGCTCCGACGAGCTCGAGCTCCGCCGCCGGCGCCGCCTCGGCTTCCGCGCCGCGATCCCGATCTGGATCCGGTCGCGTGAACAGTAAACCCTAACCCCGATTTTTTTTGCTAAGTCCTGAAAATTTTGATCCATGTTGCTCTGTTCGAGGTCCCGTAACTTTGCAACCGTAGCTCCGTTTTGGGCGTATGATATATCAAAATCTTCGACTCGACATGTGCATCATTTCATTCCATTGCATGATTTGCATTTGAGGTCATATTGATACACAAAATGCTGTTAGAAGGAGGCTTCGTGAGTTAAATTGCAGATCCGTTAGTTCATCATGCACTTTTGTCATTTTTGCTATGTTTAATTCGTGCATGATATGCCTGTGCCCCTTTGGGATGTATTGTGAAGCATTTTGTCTTCTTTCCAGAGGTGTCTCCCATGCATTTTTAGGATGTGTGTGTTGTCTTGTGCAAGCTTGCAAAGAGAGGTACCTGAGATTGCAGATTTCAGGGACTTAGTGATTTTCGCTAAGTCTGGGATATTTTAGTTCATGATGCTATATGTCCAGCTTGTTTCCTAGTGATCTGTGCCTCTTTTGAGGATGATCAGTAAGGGAGTTTCAATATTTAAGTTATGCTCTATCCATCCATGTCTTTGTTGGCATTTGTGGAGTGCTCTAGGTTGACTCAATCGAGCTCAACTTTTGCTTCGTTGTTAATCTGGGCAGATCGTCAACTTGTTTGCGATTTCGCCGATGCTACCGTTAGTGTTCCATGCATGCTATGCCTTCGTTCTTGCCATGTGTAGCTAGCACTTTGTGCCTTCTTGCTGGTTATATGCTTTCCTTGCCATGACTTGCACCGTAGTGAGTGCATCGAGCTCGTTTACATGCCTTCGTGAGTTAAATTTCAGCATGTCTCAGTTTTCACTAAGTCTGAAAACTGATTGTGTTCGAGCGATGTTCGTGAGCTCGGTAGAGTATTTTGTGAACCCTTTTGGCCCCAGGTCACTTTGGGTGTTTTATTAAGCTTGTTGAGTAGCTCCATGCCATGTTCTTACTTGTCATGTTCAGGTTTTCTACCATGTTGTTTTGCTGCTCCGAAGAGAGCTTCGTGATCTGAAATTTCAGACTAGTGTTAATTTCACTAAGTCTGAAATCTGTTTTGCATTTGCGTTTTAGCCATGCTTGTTTGAACCTCTTAATGGATGAATTTGCCTATGGCTCAGTGCTAGTGTTTTGCCAACCATCTTGTGTACATCACTGCCATGTATTTTGTTTTCATGTTTGGTGGCTGTAGCATGTTCATTTCGTTGCATTTAGATGCCTACTTGCTGTAAATCGCAGACCGGTGTCATATCTTAAAACGCTCGCCATTTCTAAACCGTAGCTCCGATTCCTATGATATTTATATCGTTTTCAAGCGATTTCATCCCCTCTATCCAGTGGCACACTTGGTTTCCCAAGTTGATGCCAGGTTCATGCATTTTCTGTCATATCTTGCATTTTGCATCCCGCATCGCATCCCGCATAGCATATCGTCATTTCATCATATTGCTTGGTCTTGCCCGTGGTTGATTGTATCCTTGTTGCTTGTTTGTCTTGTTGGGTAGAGCCGGGAGACGAGTTCGCTACCGAGGAGCCCGTTGAGTTTGCTTGTGAGGATCCAGTCAACTCTGACAACTGTGCAGGCAAGATGATCATACCCTCGAAATCACTACTATCTTTGCTATGCTAGTTTGCTCGCTCTTTTGCTTTGCCACTGCTGCGATGCCTACCTTTTGCTTGTCAGCCTCCCAATTGCCATGTTGAACCTCTAACCCACCATTGTCCTAGCAAACCGTTGATTGGCTATGTTACCGCTTTGCTCAGCCCTTCTTATAGCGTTGTTAGTTGCAGGTGAAGATTGGAGCCGTTCCTTGTTGGAGCATTTATTTACTTGTTGGGATATCATTATATTGCTATGTTATCTTAATGCATCTATATACTTGGTAAAGGGTGGAAGGCTCGGCCTCTCGCCTAGTGTTTTGTTCCACTCTTGCCGCCCTAGTTTTCCGTCATATTGGTGTTATGTTCCCGGATTGTTGCGTCCCTTACGCGGTTGGGTTATAATGGGAACCCCTTGATAGTTCGCCTTGATTAAAGCTTTTCCAGCAATGCCCAACATTGGTTTTACCATTTGCCACCTAGCCTCTTTTCCCTTGGGTTTCCGGAGCCCGAAGGTCATCTTATTTTAACCCCCCCGGGCCAGTGCTCCTCTGAGCGTTGGTCCAACCTAGAGCCCTGTGCAGCGCCCCCTCGGGGAAACTCAAGGTTTGGTTTTAGTTGTACGGAGCGCTCATCTGAGTGTGCCCTGAGAAAGAGATATGTGCAGCTCCTATCGGGATTTGTCGGCACATTCGGGCGGTGTTGCTGGACTTGTTTTAACCTGTCGAATCATCTTGTTGTACCGAGATACCGAGTCTGATCGGTGTGTCTTGGGTGGAGGTCTATTCCTTCGTTGACCGTGAGAGCTTGTTATGGGCTAAGTTGGGACCCCCCTGCAGGGTTTGATCTTTCGAAAGCCGTGCCCGCGGTTATGGGCGGATGGGAATTTGTTAATGTCCGGTTGTAGATCACTTGAACTAAACTTAACTAAAATGAATCAACCGTGTGTGTTACCGTGATGGCCCCTTCTCGGCGGAGTCCGGGAAGTGGACACGGTGTTGGAGTTATGCTTGCGCAGGATGTTCCTTTAGCTTCTCGCTCGTGCTTCGCCTTCTCTTCTCGCTCTCTTTTGCGTATAAGTTAGCCACCACATATGCTAGTCGCTTGCTGCAGCTCCACATATATTTGCCTTGTCCATTCCTATGAGCTTAAATAGTCTTGATCGCGTGGGTGTGAGATTGCTGAGTCCCTGTGGCTCACAGATACTACAACTCCAGATGCAGGTCCAGGTGTTTCTGCTCCAGTTGACGATTACGAGCTTCAGTGGGAGTTCGACGAGGACTCTCAGCGATACTATGTTTCCTTTCCCGATGATCAGTAGTGGTGCCTAGTTGGGGTTATCGATTCAGGACCTTGTCGCATGTTGGGGGTCTTTTCTATTTTGGCGCCGTAGTCGGGCCATGAGTGCTTGTTTGATGGATGTTATTTATGTACTCTGATGTGACGTGGCGAGTGTAAGCCAACTATGTTATCTCCCCCTTTTATTATATATTACATGGGATGTTGTAATGATTGCCTGACTTGCGACATTGCTTTCAATGCGGTTATGCCTCTAAGTCGTGCCTCGACACGTGGGAGCTATAGCCGCATCGAGGGCGTTACATTGATCCTAGTGACAGAAAGGGAAACAACACGTATGTATCGTTGCTACTAAGGATAAAAATATGTAATCTATATCTACGCAATAGATAAACGGATCTTTTCTACATCATGTCATTGTTCTTATTTCATTACTCCATTTTTCCATAGACTTAATACACTAGATGCATGCTGGATAGCGATCGATGTGTGGAGTAATAGTAGTAGATGGAGGCAGGAGTTGGTGTACTAATCTTGGACGTGATGCCTATGTAATGATCATTGCCTGGATATCGTCATAATTATTTGAGGTTCTATCAATTGCCCAACAGTAATTTGTTTACCCACCGTTTGATATCTTTCTCGAGAGAAGCCACTAGTGAAACCTACGGCCCCTGGGTCTTCTTTCTCATATTATTTGCTTGCGATATACTTTTCCTTTGCATTTTTATTAAGATCTATTAAACCAAAAATACAAAAAATACTTTGTTGCACTTTATTTTATTTACGATCTATTATTTCAATCTATTACAAATTGCTGGCATCGTTACCCGAAAGGGATTGACAACCCTTTCACACGTCGGGTTGCGAGGTGTTGTTATTTGTGTGCAGGTGATGTTTACGTTGTGTTGCTTGGTTATCCTACTAGTTTGATAACCTTGGTTTCATCACTAAGGGAAATACCTACCTTCGCTGTGCTACATCATCCCTTCCTCTTTGGAGAAATACCGACGTAGTCCTAGCAGACAGGAGCTTTCTGGCGCTATAGTCAGGGAGCAATCAATATGTGCTTTGTGAAAGTCCAACTAAGCGTCTTTATCTATCTCTATAGGTCTTGATGCGCAATATATAAGCAGCTTCACCGAGGTCTTTCATTGAAAAATTCTTGTTCATGTATCCTTTTATGCTATCCAGAAATTTCGTATTATTTCCAATCAACAATATGTCATCCACATATAATATTAGAAATGCTACAGAGCTCCCTCTTACTTTCTTGTAAATACAAGCTTCTCTAAAAGTCTGTATAAAACCATATGCTTTGATCACACTATCAAAGCGTATATTCCAACTCCGAGAGGCTTGCACCAATCCATAAATGGATCGCTGGAGCTTGCACACTTTGTTAGCACCTTTAGGACCGACAAAACCTTCTGGTTGCATCATATACAACTCTTCTTTAAGAAATCCATTAAGGAATGCAGTTTTGACATCCATTTGCCAAATTTCATAATCATAAAATGCGGAAGTTGCTAACATGATTCAGATAGACTTAAGCATCGCTACGGGTGAGAAGGTCTCATCGTAGTCAACTCCTTGAACTTATCGAAAACCTTTCGCAACAAGTCGAGCTTTGTAGACAGTAACATTATCATCAGCGTCAGTCTTCTTCTTGAAGATTCATTTATTCTCTATGGCTTGTCGATCATCGGGCAATCCAACCAAAGTCCACACTTTGTTCTCATACATGGATCCCATCTCAGATTTCATGGCCTTAAGCCATTTCGTGGAATCTGGGCTCATCATCGCTTCCTCGTAGTTTGTAGGTTCATCATGGTGTAGTAACATGACTTCCAGAACAGGATTACCATACCACTCTGGTGCGGAACGTACTTTGGTTGACCTACGAGGTTCGGTAGTAACTTGATCTGAGGTTTCATGATCATCATCATTAACTTCCTCACTAATCGGTGTAGGCACCACTGGAACTAATTTCTGTGATGAACTACTTTCCAATTCAAGAGAAGGTACAACTACCTCATCAAGTTCTACTTTCCTCCCACTCACTTCTTTCGAGAGAAACTCCTTCTCTAGAAAGGATCCATTCTTAGCAAAGTATATCTTGCCTTCGGATCTGTGATAGAAGGTGTACCCAATAGTTTCCTTTGGGTATCCTATGAAGATGCATTTCTCCGATTTGGATTCGAGCTTATCAGGCTGAAGCTTTTTCACATAAGCATCGCAGCCCCAAACTTTAAGAAACGACAGCTTAGGTTTTTTGCCAAACCACGGTTCATATGGTTTTGTCTCAACGGGTTTAGATGGTGCCCTATTTAACGTGAATGCAGCCGTCTCTAAAGCATAACCCCAAAATGATAGTGGTAAATTGGTAAGAGACATCATAGATTGAACCATATCTAATAAAGTACGGTTGTAACGTTCGGACACACCATTACGCTGTTGTGGTTCCAGGTGGCGTGAGTTGTGAAACTACTCCACATTGTTTAAAATGAAGACCAAACTCGTAACTCAAATATTCACCTCCACGATCAGATCGTAGAAACTTTATTTTCTTGTTACGATGATTTTCCACTTCACTCTGAAATTCTTTCAACTTTTCAAATGTTTTAGACTTATGTTTCATTAAGTAGATATACCCATATATGCTTGAATCATCTGTGAAGGTCAGAAAATAAGATACCTGCCATGAGCCTCAACACTCATCGGACCGCATACATCAGTATGTATTATTTCCAATAAGTCAGTGGCTCGCTCCATTGTTCCGGAGAACAGAGTTTTAGTCATCTTGCCCATGAGGCATGGTTCGCAAGCATCAAGTGATTCCAAAAGCCCATCAGCATGGAGTTTCTTCATGGACTTTACACCAATATGACCTAAATGGCAGTGCCACAAATAAGTTGCATTATTATTAACTTTGCATCTTTTGGCTTCAATATTATGAATATGTGTATCACTACGATCGAGGTTCAACAAAAATAGACCACTCATCAAGGGTGCATGACCATAAAAGATATTACTCATATAAATAGAACAACCATTATTCTCTGATTTAAATGAATAACCGTCTCGCATCAAACAAGATCCAGATATATTGTTCATGCTCAACGTTGGCACCAAATAACAATGATTTAGGTCTAAAACTAAACTCAAAGGTAGATCTAGAGGTAGCGTGGTGAAAACGATCACATTGACCTTGGAACCATTTCTGATGTGCATCGTCACCTCGTCCTTAGCCAATCTTCGTTTAATCCGTAGCCCCTGTTTCAAGTTGCAAATATGAGCAACAGAACCAGTATCAAATACCAGGCGCTACTGCGAGCATTAGTAAGGTACACATCAATAACATGTATATCAAATATACCTTTCACTTTGCCATTCTTCTTATCCGCCAAATACTTGGGGCAGTTCCGCTTCCAATGACCAGTCCCTTTGCAGTAGAAGCACTCAGTTTCAAGCTTAGGTCCAGACTTGGGCTACTTCCCGGGAGTAGCAACTTGCTTGCTATTCTTCTTGAAGTTCCCCTTCTTCCCTTTGCCCTTTTTCTTGAAACTAGTGGTCTTGTTAACCATCAACACTTGATGCTCCTTCTTGATTTCTACCTCTGCAGCCTTAAGCATTGCAAAGATCTCGGGAATTGTCTTTTCCAACCCATGCATATTATAGTTCATCACGAAGCCTTTATAGCTTGGTGGTAGTGATTGAAGAACTTTGTCAATGACACTATCATCCAGAAGATTAACTCCCAGCTGAGTCAAGTGGTTATGGTACCCAGACATTCTGAGTATGTGTTCACTGATAGAACTGTTCTCCTCCATCTTGCAGCTATAGAACTTGTTGGAGACTTCATATCTTTCAACTTGAGGATTTGCTTGAAATATTATCTTCAACTCTTGGAACATCTCATATGCTCCATGATGTTCAAAATGTCTTTGAAGTCCTGACTCTAAGCCGTAAAGCATGGCACACTGAACTATCGAGTAGTCATCTGATTTAGCTTGCCAAACATTCATAACGTCCGGAGTTGCTCCTGTAGCAGGTAATGCACCTAGGGGTGCTTCTAGGACGTAATTCTTCTGTGCAACAATGAGGATAATCCTCAAGTTACAGACCCAGTCCATGTAGTTGCTACCATCATCTTTCAACTTAGCTTTCTCTAGGAACACATTAAAATTCAAGGGAACGATAGCACGGGCCATTGATCTACAACAACATAGATATGCAAAAGAAAAACTATCAGGACTAAGTTCATGATAAATTTAAGTTCAATTAATCATATTACTTAAGAACTCCCACTTAGATAGACATCCCTCTAGTCATCTAAATGATCACGTGATCCATATCAACTAAACCGTGTCCGATCATCACGTGAGATGGAGTAGTTTTCAATGGTGAACATCTCTATGTGATCATATCTACTATATGATTCGCGTTTGACCTTCTGGTCTCAGTGTTCCGAGGCCATATCTGTATATGCTAGGCTCGTCAAGTTTAACCTGAGTATTCTGCACGTGCAAAACTGTCTTACACCCGTTGTGTGTGAACATAGAGCTTATCACACCCGATCATCACGTGGTGTTTCAGCACGATGAACTGTAGCAATGGTGCATACTCAGGGAGAACACTTATACCTTGAAATTTAGTGAGGGGTCATCTTATAATGCTACCACCGTACTAAGAAAAATAAGATGCATAAAATATAAACATCACATGCAATCAAAATATGTGACATGATATGGCCATCATCATCTTGTGCCCTTGATCTCCATCTCCAAAGCACCGCCATGATCTCCATCGTCACCGGCTTGACACCTTGATCTACATCGTAGCTTCGTTGTCATCTCGCCAACTATTGCTTCTACAACTATCGCTACCGCATAGTGATAAAGTAAAGCAATTACATGGCAATTGCATTTCATACAATAAAGTGACAACCATAAGGCTCCTACCAGTTGCTGATAACTTTTAAAAACATGATCATCTCATACAAAAACTTATATCACATCATGTATTGACCATATCACATCACAACATGCCCTGCAAAAACAAGTTAGACGTCCTCTACTTTGTTGCAGCAAGTTTTACGTGGCTGCTACGGGATTCTAGCAAGAACCGTTCTTACCTACGCATCAAAACCACAATGATTTTTTGTCAAGTGTGCTGTTTTAACCTTCAACAAGGACCGGCCGTAGTCAAATTCGATTCAAGTAAAATTGGAGAAAAAGACACCCGCCAGCCACCTTTACGCAAAACAAGTTGCATGTCTGTCGGTGGAACCGGTCTCATGAACATGGTCATGTAATGTTGGTCCGGGCCGCTTCATCCAACAATACCGCCGAATCAAAAAAGACGTTGGTGGTAAGCAGTATGACTATTATCGCCCACAACTCTTTGTGTTCTACTCGTGCATATCATCTACACATAGACCTGGCTCGGATGCCACTGTTGGGGAACGAAGCATGCAATTTCAAAAAAATTCCTACAATCACGCAAGATCTATCTAGGAGATGCATAGCAACAAGAGGGGGAGAGTGTGTCCATGTACCCTCATAGACTGAAAGCAGAAGCGTTAGGTTAACGCGGTTGATGTAGTCGAACATCTTCACGATCCAACCGATCTAGTAATGAACATACGGCACCTCCGAGTTCAGCACACGTTCAACTCGATGACATCCTTCGAACTCTTGATCCTGCAGAGGGTCGAGGGAGAGTTCGATCAGCATGACGGCATGGTGACGATGATGGTGATGTGATCCGTGCAGGGCTTCACCTAAGCACTACGACCCTATGACCGGAGGAGTAAACTATGGAGGGGGCACCGCACACGACTAAGAGAATAACTGTTGTGCTATGGGGTGCCCCCTGCCCCCCGTATATAAAGGAGGGGAGGAGGCCGGTCACAAGGGGCGCACCATAGGGGGGAAACCGACTAGGACGCCTAATCCTAGTCGTCGTCCCCCCATTTCCTTTCTATCGGAGGGGAAAAGGGAAGGAGAGGGAGAGGGAAAGAGGAAAGAGGGCCGCCCCCTCCCCCTTGTCCAATTCGGACTCCCTTCGGGGGCGCCACCCTTGCGGGCTCCTCTCTCTCCCCCCTATGGCCCATGAAGGCCCATTACTTCCCCGGGGGGTTCCGATAACCCCTCAGTACTCCGATAAATATCTGAAATGTCCTGAAACCATTCTAGTGTCTGAATACCTTCGTCCAATATATCAATCTTTACCTCTAGACTATTTCGAGACTCCTCGTCATGTACGTGATCTTATCAGGGACTCCGAACAATCTTCGGTCACCAAAACACATAACTCATAATACAAATCGTCAACGTTAAGCGTGCGGACCCTATGGATTCGAGAACTATGTAGACATGACCGAGACACATCTTCGGTTAATAACCAATAGCGGAACCTGGATGCTCATATTGGTTCCTACATATTCTACGAAGATCTTTATCAGTCAAACCGCAATGACAACATACATTATTCCCTTTGTCATCGGTATGTTACTTACCCGAGATTCCATCGTCGGTATCATCATACCTAGTTCAATCTCATTACCGGCAAGTCTCTTTACTCGTTCCGAATGCATCATCCCGCAACTAACTCATTAGTCACATTGCTTGCAAGGCTTATAGTGATGTGCATTACCGAGAGGGCCCAAAGATATCTCTCCGATACTCGGAGTAACAAATCATAATCTCGATCTATGCCAACGCAACAAACACCTTTGGATACACCTGTAGAGCATCTTTGTAATCACCCAGTTACGTTGTGACGTTTGATAGCACACAAGGTGTTCCTCCGGTATTCGGGAGTTGCATAATCTCATAGTTAGAGGAATATGTATAAGTCATGAAGAAAGCAATAGCAATAAAACTTAACGATCATTATGCTAAGCTAAACGATGGGTCTTGTCCATCACATCATTCTCCTAATGATGTGATCCCGTTCATCAAATGACAACACATGTCTATGGTTAGGAAACTTCACCATCTTTGATTAACGAGCTAGTCTAGTAGAGGCTTACTAGGGACACGGTGTTTTGTCTATGTATGCACACATGTATAAAGTTTCTAGTTAATACAATTTAGCATGAATAATAAATGTTTATCATGATATAAGGAAATATAAATAACAACTTTATTATTGCCTCTAGGGCATATTTCCTTTAGAACGATCATATTGAATCGACCCAAACTTGTCTGTTATACTTTGAGTTAATATCGTCTGAAGCCAATTGTTATAACACGAGGTGTTAGCATGTATTTTTCTTCCTTAGACCATGAGAGTATCATAGTCACTTCCTACCATACGGTGGACTTTAGGGTTGCTCAAGCATCATCTGTAATATGGTGATTATAATGACAACTTACAGGTTCATCAAAAGTTTGACAAGGGACTAGATAGCTCGAGAGTGGAATTTGCTCCTCCAACGATCGAGAGAATTCTTAGGGCCCTCTCATTGTGATGGCATCCATCATCGTCTAGCCAGACACATGTGACTATGTCACGGGGATGCCGAAACATATCAACGAGAAAGAACAAAACCGATAATAAGGAGATCGGTATAGTGAACATGTGTATGACTCAAGAGGATGTTGATACGTCTTAGGTTTTGTAAAGCATCACAAAGCAAAGGGAATAGCACATGATAACCCAAGGTTCACTCGAATGTCATTCATGTATTCATAGGGATCGATATGGATGTCCACGGTTCTGCAATTGGTCATTGAACGAAGGGGTTCCGTTCATGTCTATGATTTACCGAACCTAAAGGGTCACAAGCTTAAGGTAACCACGATCTGCTGAGTGTTAGTAGGACAAGAGCGATGAGGATTTATTTGTGAAATCGTGTCGCTAATATCCAAAATAGTTTCAAGAGGAACCGGAAGCGTTTCAGAGTTTATCGGGCAATACCGAGTATTACCCATAAATAATATATAGGTGGGAAATGTTTCTGGAGATGTTAAAGTAATAATAAAAAGCTTTAGTAATTGTTAGGAGGATTTTATATTTAATTAAATATGAACAAGCCCTAAAAGGCCAAGTGGTGGAAGGAGAATTGGGCTACAAGGGCCCAATAGGGGGAGGTGATTGCTTGTATCTGTGTTGGTATTTCTGCGAAGAGGAGAGGGTGATGCAGCACAACAACGGTAAGTATTTCCCTTAGTTATGAAACCAAAGTTATCAATCCAGTAGGAGAACCAAACAACACTATGTAAACAGTACCTGCACACAAATAACAAATACATGCAACTCAACGCATAAGAGGGGTTACCAATCCCTCCTCGGTATTGAGATAGATTAAATTGTATGAGATTGGATAAATAGATCTGACAAAAACACAAAATAAGATAAAGAAATAAAAAGTGCAACAAGGTATTTTTGGGGTTTTTGAAATAATAGATCTGAAAACAATATGATAGGAAATAGACCCCGGGGCCGTAGATTTCACTAGTGGCTTCTCTCGAGAAAATAGCATACGGTGGGTAAACATATTACTATTGGGCAATTGATAGAAGAGCAAATAATTATGACGATATCCAAGGCAATGATAGTGTATATACACTATTGCAGGATGCTGCTAATGCGACACTACAATCAGAGACCCTTCGACGAAACTGTGTGCGATGCAATAATCACAAACGATGGTGTAAAAGAACTGTCAAAAGGAGCAAAACGTTTGCAATGGCGGAGCCATCAAACACAGTTCAGATTTTAGTTGCGTGTGTGATGCAGGGCATATGGTTCAGTTCAATGAACTATTTGCGATGAGGCGGAACAAAAGAAACGGGCAGCCAGATGAAGGCGTGTGCGATATACAACATACAGTTCACTCGGATGAACTGTTTGTGATGAGGAGGAACAATAGAAATGGGTCGCTAGATAAAGGTGTGTGCGATTGAGGGCATATGCTTCAGAAGGATTAACTGTTTGTGGTTAGGCAACAGAATAGAAACGGTTCAGCCAGATCAAAGTGTCCGCGATTGATGGCATACACTTCACACGGATGAATAGTTTGCGATTAGCCACAACAAACTGAAACAGTTAGATAGATCAACGTGTGTGTGCTAGATGGGCACACACATTCTAATTAAAAGAAGCATGTGCGATGGTAATAACGAGCGCACACGGTTGTTGGAACAAGGCATGTGCTGACATTGCCTATAGCGGTGCACCCTATGGTGCAAACGCCACATACGTGGCCGAGAAGGCGTATGTGCCCACGTTACTGTTGGGGAACGCAAAAATTTCAAAAAAAAAATCCTACGCACACGCAAGATCATGGTGATGCATAGCAACGAGAGGGGAGAGTGTTGTCTACGTACCCTCGTAGACCATAAGCGGAAGCGTTATGACAACGTGGTTGATGTAGTCGTACGTCTTCACGATCGGCCGATCCTAGTACCGAAAGTATGGCACCTCCGCGATCTGCACACGTTCGGCTCGGTGACGTCCCACGAACTCACGATCCAGCAGAGTGTCAAGGGAGAGCTTCGTCAGCATGACGGCATGATTATGGTGATGATGATGCTACCGAAACAGGGCTTCGCCTAAGCACCGCTACGATATGACCGAGGTGGATTATGGTGGAGGAGGGCACCAGGGTCTGGGGTGCTACCACCCTTAGAAACATCGTTACGGTCCCACCAACACTCATATACACCACCTTATTCTTGACAGGGTCGGTCTTCTTAGATCTTTAGTATAATTCCTTCTCTGACTTTTTCGGTAGTGGCATAACCTTTTCCTCAATTCTTCTGTATCCTTTGTTCTTGGTAGGGTTATTCCGAGATTGGGTCTTCTTAGCTGACGGGTCTGGCGCCAATACTAATCAACTATCATTATCTCATGGCAGCCAACAATTTATGGTTTCCTCCTGCAGGAAATGGGTCTGGTTGATCCTCACCATATAACCTACGATTGGCAAAAGCTGACGTGTACAAGGGAAGAATTCTTATACCATTCTAGGGTTTAAACTAGGTTTGATCGTTGTCTCTCTACTATAGGTAAGTCTCTCAGATTTACCATCCCATATAGCAGGGAGAATAATAAGAGTAAGTCAGTATGGTGATCAATACATCCCGCACCCAAATCATTACCATGTATATGGTTTAGTGAATCTCGCATTCTAACACTCGGTCATCCTCACAAGCATTGCAGAATTTCTCTTGTCAACGAACTAGGTTCGGATAAATCCATTGATTCTGCAAGCCAAACAAACATCTATCGTTCCTTCACAACTCTCAGGTTTTACGTAAACTCCTATAAGATCGTCTGCCGATAAACGTAACTTCTTCCAGGGTTTTTCCTTCAGCAAGAATGTGCTTGCTTCTTGGCAGGTCCTGGGGCCTATGGGTGATTGCCCATCTCATCACTTGTAAACCTTGAACTCATCCTCGGGGCAACTGATCTTTAATCCAACTTCCAGTTTCCTAGCATACTTAAAATCCGTCCAATTGTATTGTCTTCCTTCCTTCTATTGGCACCAAACTAAGACATGATTACTCAGACTAATCATGGAGTTTCCATTGATCCATATTTCCGACATCATACCTCCTTTATATCCAATAGTAATTTATCTCTTCATCCTCGTGGGATATCCCACATACCGAGATAAAAACTTATACTTATGAAGTCCATGTTGCACTCGTGGAACATCATTATCCTTTCCAAGGTCAAGCGTCCTTATAGGGGAATATTGGCCATCTCTGCATGGCACTTCTTCAACTGGGAAGTGTGAAACACATCATGAACTCCCGACAGTCCTTCGGGTGACTCCAACTTGTTGGACACTTCTCCCATACGCCCAAAACTCGGAATGGTCCTACAAATCTCGGGGCTAACTTTCCCTTAACTCCAAATCATTTAACTCCTCGCAGAGGGGACACACGAAGACATGCTCTGTCTCCAATCTCATAGACTACTTTGTTGTGTTTTTGAGTCTACATAACTCTTCTGCCTGGACTGAGCTACCTTCAGTCTATCTCGAATTAACTTAACATTCTCTTCTGACTCCTTGATCACATTTGGTCCAAACAACTGACGGTCTCCAACTTCATCCCACATCAACGGTTTTTGGCTCCTTCTCCCATAAAAACTTCAAAAGGGCCATCTTCAAACTGGCTTGGTAACTGTTGTTGTATGAGAACTCCGCGTAAGGTAGATTATCATCCCTACTAAATCCATAATATAGCGCACACGCTCTCAACATGTCCTCCAGAATCTGATTGACTCTCTCGGTCTATCCATCTTTCTGCGGATGAAAGGTTGTACAGAACTCTAGCCTAGTACCCAAAGTCTGGTGTAGCTGATTCCAAAACTTTGAGGTAAACTGTGTTCCTCTATCTGATATGATGGTCCTCGGAACTCCATGCAGACATACGATCCTAGTCATATATATCTTGGCCAACTTCGCACTTGTATAGGTGGTTTTCACTGGGATAAAGTGAGCCACTTTGGTCAAGCGAATCAACTACTACCCAGATAGAATCATATCCCGATCGGGTTCCAGGAAATCCGGTAATGAAATCCATGCCAAGCTTATCCCACTTCCATTCGGGTATCGGCATAGGCTGTAGTAATCCGGCTGGCTTCTGATGCTCTGCCTTTACTCTCTGGCATACATCACCTACGACTACATACTCCGCAATATCCTTCTTCATACCAGTCCACTAGTAATGCTCCTTCAAATCCAAATAGATCTTGGTGTTTCTAGGGCAAATCGAGTATGGTGAGTCATGAGCCTCCTGAAGTATTAACTTTCTAATCTTTGCATTATTGGGCACATGTACATGGTCCTCAAACCATACGGTGTCGTGCTTATCCTTACGAAAACCTTTGGCCTTTCCTTTGCTCATCCTCTCTTTTGCCTCGGCAATCTCTCTGTCATCCTTCTGGGCTTCTCGAATCTTTCCCACTAATGTTGACTAAACTTCCATTGCTACAACAAAACCTATGGGGATTATCTCCAAGCGAAGTTCCTTGAGATCCTCGGCTAACTCCTTTGGTAATCCCCCACTTAGGAGGGTATTCATCCTGGTGTTATTTATGGTTGTGTCCTATTTCTCCATAAAGCTTGCATGCACCAGGTTTCTCCATGTCATTTCCATAAGGCTTCAACTTCTGGGACACAAGATGCGATCTTTGCAGAGTCAACTTAAATTGTTTCCAAGTGGTTACTCCTTGCCATCCATTCATTGTTTGGTACATCCTCCACCAATTAGAAGCACCTCCTTCAAAACACTGAAGAGCGTGATGGGTCATATCCTTTCTGGCTATAGGGTCATTCTCCATATGATCCTCCATGTTCTGAATCCATCGGTCTGTCTCCAATTGACTCATCGGTCCAGATAATAAAATCTCATCTCGATTCCTCCTCTATGGGGTCCATGGGTTTTGGGGTGGGATAGGAGATATAGAGAGGGATGCACACAATACAAACAATGGTTTTGAAAAGACAGATTTTATTTGTGGCTGTCGGGAAAAACATCAAACAAATGACAGCTCACAAACGTCGCATCTAACGTAGGTATAACAGGGGTTTGGTCTACTAAAGGTCAATAAATCTTCAAAGTCGCAAAACTTTTCAAGCCTTGTTCATGTCTTCGTTGGCTTCTTCCGATCATGCTTGTCTTTCTCAAATCCTTTTGCCATTTCATTTCTGTTGTCGCAAAGTCTATCATGACGTCCTTTAATATTTCTGGAGTTGTGTTCCAAACTTCTGGGTTTCATCAACCTCGACATGGGCCATGATCCTACTGTCCTTCAGTTCCTAACGAATCTTTGATGTCTCAAGGTTTTGTTCCTCTAGCTTGGCTACTTTCAGCTTCTGGGTCCTGAGTTCTTCACGAAATGCTTCCTTATCTAATACTACTTCCTGCAGGTCCATCTTAACTTCTTGATGTAACACTCCAGATCCTGGCGATACACCAGCTAAGGTTAAAACTTCGTCTTGCTGATAGGTGCTCCATCAGCCTTCTTGTCATCCAATCCTTCCATGCATCTGCATGTTTAACTCTGCACGGTGACAATAGCATAAGCGGGCGATAACATCATGGATAGCCATGTCTATGCCCATGTCTCTGCCATGAGCTTTCATTCCATAATTGATATCTCCTTCATTAGGGTTTTATTGACAAAACTTTGAGTTCTCATGCTCCATGTTCTGGTCTTTCTTCAATACACCTTGATCTCGGGTATTGACAGCTTCCATAGTCTGCCAAGTTCCATAAGGGGTGCCTTCCTAGGTCATACAAATCTAGAAATTTTACAGGGCCTTCAAATTCTCCTAGTCTTCGGAGTCTTCAACCGTTGCAGTTTCCATTATTATAATGTATGGTAAAATCCTCTTCATTTCGAATGGTCTCAGTTGTCCGATATCTTGTACTTCTTGGAGTGGTCTCATCAGTGAATCTTCATGTGGTCAAAAGGGGAAAGGGGTATGGTCTCACTATAGGGAATATTTGAATAAGCTCAGAAGAGAGGAGAGGTAAAAGATCTTTTTTGAAAAGAACGTTATAGAGAAAATCTTTCCTATGGGTTTGCTAGTTTCTAGGGGTCACGCCCTACAGTCAACATGTGCTCTGATGCCATCTTGTAGCGACCCGACCTCAAACGGTCAAGTCTCTGTGCTTACGTGTCATCCTTGGATCGGTATGCTGACACACACAGTACTCGAGGATTTATAACAGAGGTAAATCACATGTATAAAGTAACGTAAATACTACTACCTCAATTCATATAGCGGAAGTAACAAAGGTTGTGGATTCCCATCAACACCAACGTCAAAATTGAGTGTAGAAATCGTAACCCTAACGTATCACTTACTCGTCGTAAGATTCCTGCAACATGAGACGTTGTAGCCACAAAGGGTCAGTACATTGAATGTATTGGCAAATTCACACCAGAGGATAATGATGAATAATAGTTATCACTACATGCATATTTGGCTGGTGGAAAAGCTCTATGGTTATAAGGTTTTTGCGGAAAGCCAATTTTTCCCTACAGCAAAGGAATATATTTTATTTAACTACAAAGTTGGTTGAAAAAAATATTGAGAAGGTTCCTCCAACTCAATCCCAAATTAACATCAATAACCCAACAAATTATTTAAGTAACGTGTTGAGATCAATATGATAATCCAAGTACCAGAGACTCAAGATGTCCATAACCGGGGACACGGCTAACCATGATTAGTTTGTACACTCTGCAGAGGTTTGCGCACTTTTCCCCACAAGACTCGATCGCCTTCGTTGGATTTCTCGCACTACATGGTGTTTGAGAAACGGATGACCGAGACACAGTTTTTCAGAAACATTAACTCCTTACTCCGGGCAGACCATACCAAACCTACATCCCACTACCTGCTGATCCACCTCTTCGGGAGCTTCACGCAACTTACTCCACTATGCTAGAGCCCATAATAGCTTGTGGCTGCACACGGAAGTTTCTAGCATGAATAATCTTATGACCCCTTTGAGCCTGGGTGGCATTCCATAGGGTGATCACACGGGTCCTCCGGGATCCCCTTGGGCAAACACTGGGTTCTCCAGGTGCCCGGGCAAACCACTGGGTGCTCCAGGGTGCCCCAACCAATCCACCCAGATGTGTATTAAAGTAGCCACCTTAAGTTAACCATTAAATAATAACTCTCACATCTGTCATGAATTCTCTCAAACCAATCCACGTCTACGAGCATAGCATGGCAGCATAAGCATAACGTAATAGTAACTCCCAGGGGTTTGATAGTAACAGGGCAATAGGTTCCTACCTCATCAACTACTTCCCAATACCCACATTTTATCAAGTCCTAACCATGCAATGTTTGAGGGTTGAAACTAATGCATAAAAATTGGGTATGAATGGGATATGATCAAAGTGTGAACTTGCCTTGTACTGTTGATGAAGATGATTCGCACTCATAACTCTTGATAGTTCTACTCGTCACACTCCATTCAATCTATCGTGAGCAAGCAATAGTAACCACACATAAGCAATCACTCAAAAGGCCAAAAAGAACGAAGAACAATTCGGAAAGCATCAAAACCAAGCAAATAACTCTTGCAACATAAAACAATTCCTAACAGTGCCAAAATTATGTGTATTTGGCCTTATCAAAAAATTTAGGTCAAGAGCTTCGTTTCCAAAAAGAATCAACTGAAACGGAGCTATGAAACTCAAGTTATGATCAAACGAAGTTTGAATACAAATCTGTTTGAATTCAAATTTTAAAACTTTCAAAAACAAGTTTAAGTTGTTTTACTGGATAGAGGAGATCATAACGAAGAAGTGAGCGTTGGTTTCGTTGGATTTGGACAAACGAGCAAAAAGTTGTGATAGATTGAAGGTCAGGGACTAAACTGTGAAGAAACTAATTACATACGGGTCCCTGGCTAAAATTAAAAAGAAAAAGAAAAATACTAAATAATGAACGTTCATTACATAACGCTAACGAATGAATCCGTTCGCTGCGAGGACCTAACTAGCGAACGTTCTTGAAATAACTAGGCTAAAAAGAAAAACCAATCTAATAATATAAAACTGAAGTAAACCAAGCAAACCGGAGAAAACCGGCGGTTCGTACCGGTTCAGCCGGCTCGGCAGTTTAGGCGGAGAAACCGCAGGCGGGACGGGGAACAGCGGGCGGCGGCTACGGCGATGGGGCTGCGCGGCGCGGGCGGCGCTCCAGACGGCGAGGCAAAGCGGCAGCGGCGGGAGGCGTCGCGGGCGGCACAGGGCAGCGGTGCGGGCGGAGCAGCGGCGGCACGGTGGAGGAGAGGTAGCGGCGGCGGCGAGTGGCTCGGCGGCGGGATGCAGCGCAAGGGCGGTAGGCGACAGCAGGGACGGGGGCCCCGAGCGGCGCCCTTAATAGGAGGGGAGGGGAGGCGCAAGGCGTGCAGGAGGGGGCAAGGCGAGGCGAGGCGGCAGCGGTTTCCCGATCGGATACGGCGACGGGCAGAGCTTGCATTGGGGATGAGAGGTGCGGCTGGGCTGGGTCCGGCTGGAAATGGGCCGGCCCGGTCCGGCGAGGCGAAAGTTTTTTAAAAAAAACATTTTCCAGACAATTAAAATAATAAAAACGAAATAATTAAAAAATATTATATAGGCATATAATATATCAAAAAATTAGAAAAAGATTTCCTACAAGCTGAACATTATTCCTAGCATTAAATAAAATTCACACAAATTCAGATAATTCAAAGAGTGCTACTGGTCAAACAAAATCCAATAAAAATCATTATAAAAATACCAAAATTAATTCAAATTTATTTCTCTCCAATTTTCTGATGTAGGGAATCATGTTACCCTATTTTCCATATATTTTATTTTTGGAGAAAAATAATTTGAATAAAATCCAAATAACTCCAAATTGAAAATAATTTCAAAAGGACTTCAAATTTGATCCTTGAAACTCCCAACTCATATTTCATATGTTTGAAGAAGTCATTTTATCTTCTCCCATGAAAATCATTGAGTTGCTTAAAGTTCCTAAATTTGAAATATTTACAAATAAAATTCAAATCTTTTCAAAACCCCTTTTCATTTGAATAAATGGAAGAAGTCATGTCATCTTCTCTCCAGGGTTTTGTGGTGAAAAGAATTTGAATTCACGGAGATCATAAATGCAAAAGTGAAAGTTTGGGAAACTCCTTTTATTCCCTCTCATTTAACTTTCAAAAAGTTTCGACTTTCACTCAATCAATCACACAACAATCAAACAAACTATCTATCTATTTATTATAACATTCCAAAATTTAGAATTTTGGGATGTTACAACAACTCATGTCTATGGTTAGGAAACATAACCATCATTGATTCAATGAGCTAGTCAAGTAGAGGCAAACTAGTGACACTCTGTTTGTCTATGTATTCACACATGTAGTAAGTTTCCGATTAATACAATTCTAGCATGAATAATAAACATTTATCATGATATAAAGAAATATAAATAACAACTTTATTATTGCCTCTAGGGCATATTTCCTTCAGTCTCCCACTTGCACTAGAGTCAATAATCTAGTTCACATCGTCATGTGATTTCACACCAATAGTTCACATCTTTATGTGATTAGTTCACATCTTCATGTGACTAATACCCAAAGGGTTTACTAGAGTCAATAATCTAGTTCACATCGCTATGTGATTAATACCCAAATAGTGATCATGTTTTGCTTGTGAGAGAAGTTTAGTCTACGGGTCTGCAACATTCAGATCCGTATGTATTTCGCAAATTTCTATGTCTACAATACTCTGCACGGAGCTACTCTAGCTAATTTCTCCCACTTTCAATATGTATCCAGATCAAGACTTAGAGTCATCTAGATCGATGTAAAAAGCTTGCATCAACGTAACTCTTTACGACAAACTCTTTTATCACCTCCATAACCGAGAAATATTTCCTTAGTCCTCTAAGGATAATTTTGACCGCTGTCCAGTGATCTACTCCTAGATCACTATTGTACTCCCTTGCCAGAATCATGCTAAGGTATACAACAGGACTGGTACACAGCATAGCATACTTTATAGAACCTATGACTGAGTCATAGGGAATGACTTTTCATTCTCTTTCTATTTTCTACTATGGTCGGGTTTTGAGTCTCTACTCAACTTCACACCTTGCAACACAGGCAAGAACTTCTTCTTTGACTGTTCCATTTTGAACTACTTCAAAATCTTGTCAAGGTATGTACTCATTGAAAAATCTTATCAAGCGTCTTGATCTATCTCTATATATCTTGATGCTTGATACGTCCATTTTCCATCATGATTTTATATTTATATTTATTGCATTATGGGTTGTTATTACAAATTATGTCACAATACTTATGCTTATTTTCTCTTATTTTACAAGGTTTACATGAAGAGGGAGAATGCCGGCAGCTGGGATTCTAGGCTGGAAAAGGAGCAAATATTAGAGACCTATTCTGCACAGCTCCAAAAGTCCTGAAACTTCACGGAAGACGTTTTCAGAATATATAAAAAATACTCAACGGAAGAAGTTCACCAGGGGGGCACACCCTGCCCACGAGGGTGGGGGCGCGCCCCCTACCTCGTGGGCCTCCTGGTGGCCCTCCGGTGGCCCTCTTCTGCTATATGAAGTCTTTCGATGAGAAAAAATAAGCCATCTTCTCAGACGAAACTCTGCCGCCGCGAGGCGGAACCTTGGCGGAACCAATCTAGGGCTCCGGCAGAGCTGTTCTGCCGGGGAAACTTCCCTCCGGGAGGGGGAAATCATCCCCATCGTCATCACCAATGCTCCTCTCATTGGGAGAGGGCAATCTCCATCAACATCTGCATCAGCACCATCTCCTCTCAAAACCCTAGTTCATCTCTTGTATCCAATTCTTGTCTCCAAGTCTGGGATTGATGCTAGTAGGTTGCTAGTAGTGTTAATTACTCCTTGTAGTTGATGCTAGTTGGTTTAATTGGTGGAAGATCATATGTTCAAATCCTATATGCATACTAATACCCCTCTGATTATGAGCATGTTTATGCTTTGTGAGTAGTTATGTTTGTTCCTGAGGACATGAGAGAAGTCTTGCTATTAGTAGTCATGTGAATTTGGTATTCGTTCGATATTTTGATGAGATGTATGTTGTCTCTCCTCTAGTGTTGTTATGTGAACGTCGACTACATAACATTTCACCATTATTTGGGCCTAGAGGAAGGCATTGGGAAGTAATAAGTAGATGATGGGTTGCTAGAGTGACAGAAGCTTAAACCCTAGTTTATGCGTTGCTTCGTAAGGGGCTGATTTGGATCCATATGTTTCATGCTATGGTTAGGTTTACCTTAATACTTTTGTTGTAGTTGCGGATGCTTGCAATAGAGGTTAATCATAAGTGGGATGCTTGTCCAAGTAAGGACAGTACCCAAGCACCGGTCCACCCACATACCAAATTATCAAAGTACCGAACACGAATCATACAAACGTGATGAAAACTAGCTTGATGATATTCACATGTGTCCTCGGGAGCGCTTTTCTCTATATAAGAGTTTGTCTAGGCCTGTCCTTTGCTACAAAAAGGATTGGGCCACCTTGCTGCACTTTATTTACTTTTGTTACTTGTTGCTCGTTACAAATTATCCTATCACAAAACTATCTGTTACCACTTATTTCAGTACTTGTAGAGAATACCTTGCTGGAAACCGCTTATCATTTCCTTCTCCTCCTCGTTGGGTTCGACACTCTTACTTATCAAAAGGACTACGATAGATCCCCTATACTTGTGGGTCATCAAGACTCTTTTCTGGCTCCATTGCCGGGGAGTGAAGCGCCTTTGGTAGGTGGAATTTGGTAAGGAAAAATTTATATAGTGTGCTGAAATTTACTGTCACTTGTTACTATGGAAAGTAATCCTCTAAGGGGCTTGTTCGGGGTATTTTCACCCCGACCGATAGAGCAAAGAGTTGATCCTCAACCTATTGAACCTACTAAAAATGAAAATGTCTGCTTTGAAATTCCTTCGGGTATGATAGGTAGGAGATGGAACAAAGCATCCTGATGAGCATCTAATATATGTGGATGAAGTTTGTGGATTATTTAAGCTTGCAGGTGTACCCGGAGATGTTGTTAAGAAGAAGGTCTTCCCTTTATCTTTTAAGGGAGATGCATCGACATGGTATAGGCTATGTGATGATATGGGGTCATGGAACTACAAACGATTGAAATTGGAATTTCATCAGAAGTTTTATCCTATGCATCTTGTTCATCGTGATCGCAACTATATATATAATTTTTGGCCTCACAAAGGAGAAAGCATCGCTCAAGCTTGGGGGAGGCTTAAATCAATGTTATATTCATGCCCCAATCATGAGCTCTCAAGAGAAATGATCATTCAAATTTTTTATGCTCGGCTTTCTGATAGCAATCGCACCATGCTTGATACTTCTTGTGCTGGCTCTTTTATGATGAAGACTATTGAATTCAAATGGGATTTATTAGAAAGAATTAAACGCAACTCTGAAGATTGGGACCTCGACAAAGGTAAGGAATCAGGTATGACACCTAGGTTTGATTGTGTTAAATCTTTTATGGATACCGATGTTTTCCGTAAATTTAGCACTAAATATGGACTTGACTCTGAGATAGTAGCTTCTTTCTGTGAATCTTTTGCTACTTATGTTGATCTCCCCAAGGAGAAGTGGTTTAAATATCATCCTCCCATAGAAGTAAAAGTAGCTACACCTATTAAAGTTGCAGAAAAGACTATCACTTATAATGATCCTATTGTTCCTACTTCTTATGTTGAGAAACCACATTTTCCTGTTAGGATAAAGGATCATGCTAAAACTTCAACTGTGGTTCGTAAAAGCAATATTAAAACTTATACACTTCCTGAGCAAATTAAAGTTGAACCTGATATTGCTATTGTTAAAGATCTCTTGTCTGATAATATTGATGGGCATGTTATTTATTTATGTGATGCAACTGCTAGAATTGCTAAACCTTGTGCTAAAGATAAACCTAGACATGTGGTAGGCGTGCCTGTTATTTCTGTTAAAATAGGAGATCATTGTTATCATGGCTTATGTGATATGGGTGCCAGTGCTAGTGCAATACCTATTAGCCTATATAGAGAAATCATGCATGATATTGCACCTGTTGAGTTAGAAGATATTGATGTCACAATTAAACTTGCCAATAGAGATACTATTTCACCAATGGGAATTTTTAGAGATGTTGAAGTCTTGTGTGGGAAAACTAAATATCCTGCTGATTTTCTTGTTCATGGTTCCCCACAAGATAGCTTTTGTCCCATTATATTTGGTAGACCCTTCTTGAACACTGTTAATGCTACCATAGATTGCAAAAGGGATGTCGTTACTATCGGGTTAGATGATATGACTCATAAATTTAATTTCTCTAAATTTAGTAGACAACACCGTGAAGAAGAATTACCTAGTAAGGATGAAATTATTGGTCTTGCTTCTATTGCCGTACCTCCTACTGATCCTTTAGAACAATATTTGCTAGACCATGAAAATGATATGTTTATGAATGAAAGAAGGGAAATAGATGAAGTATTCTTTAAACAGGAACCTATTCTGAAACACAATTTGCCTGTTGAAATCCTAGGGGATCCTCCTCCACCCAAGGGTGATCCCGTGTTTGAGCTTAAACCGTTGCCTGATACTCTTAAATATGCTTATCTTGATGAGAAGAAGATATATCCTATTATTATTAGTGCTAACCTTTTAGAGCATGAGGAAGAGCGATTATTGAAAACTCTGAAGAAGCACCATGTTGCTATTGGGTATACTCTTGATGATCTTAAGGGCATTAGTCCCACTCTATGTCAACATAAAATAAATTTGGAAGAAGATGCTAAACCAGTTCATAATCATCAACGGCGGTTGAATCCTACAATGAAAGAAGTGGTAAGAAAGGAAATACTAAACCTCCTTGAGGCAAGTATAATCTATCCCGTTGCTGATAGTCAGTGGGTAAGTCCTGTCCATTGTGTCCCTAAGAAGGGAGGTATTACTGTCGTTCCTAATGATAAGGATGAATTGATTCCTCAAAGAATTATTACAGGTTATAGGATGGTAATTGATTTCCGCAAATTAAATAAGGCCACTAAAAAGGATCATTACCCCTTACCTTTTATCGATCAAATGCTAGAAAGATTATCCAAACATACACATTTTTGCTTTCTAGATGGTTACTCCGGTTTCTCTCAAATACCTGTATCAGCCAAAGATCAATCAAAGACTACTTTTACTTGCCCTTTTGGTACTTTTGCTTATAGACGTATGCCTTTTGGTTTATGTAATGCACCTGCTACCTTTCAAAGATGCATGATGGCTATATTCTCTGACTTTTGTGAAAAGATTTGTGAGGTTTTCATGGACGATTTCTCCGTCTATGGATCTTCTTTTGATGATTGCTTGAACAACCTTGATCGAGTTTTGCAGAGATGTGAAGAAACTAATCTTGTCTTGAATTGGGAAAAGTGCCACTTTATGGTTAATGAAGGTATTGTCTTGGGGCACAAAGTTTCTGAAACAGGTATTGAGGTTGATAAAGCCAAGGTTGATGCTATTGAGAAGATGCCATGTCCCAAGGACATCAAAGGTATAAGAAGTTTCCTTGGTCATGCCGGATTTTATAGGAGGTTCATTAAGGACTTCTCAAAAATTTCTCGGCCTCTGACTAATTTATTACAAAAAGATATACCATTTGTCTTTGATGATGATTGTGTATAAGCATTTGAAATACTTAAGAAAGCATTGATCTTTGCACCTATTGTTCAGCCACTTGATTGGAGTTTACCCTTTGAAATTATGTGTGATGCTAGTGATTATGATGTAGGTGCTATTCTAGGGCAAAGAGTTGATAAGAAATTAAACGTTATTCAATATGCTAGTAAAACCCTAGACAATGCTCAAAGAAATTATGCTACTACTGAAAAAGAATTCTTAGCAGTTGTATTTGCTTGTGATAAGTTCAGACCTTATATTGTTGATTCTAAAGTAACTATTCACACTGATCATGCTGCTATTAAATATCTTATGGAAAAGAAAGATGCTAAACCTAGACTTATTAGATGGGTTCTCTTGCTACAAGAATTTGACTTACATATTGTTGATAGAAAGGGAGCTGAGAACCCCATTGCAGACAACTTGTCTAGGTTAGAAAATGTGCTTGGTGACCCACTACCTATTGATGATAGCTTTCCTAATGAGCAATTAATTGTCATAAATGCTTCTCATACTGCTCCATGGTATGCTGATTATGCTAATTACATTGTTGCTAAGTTTATACCACCTAGTTTCACATACCAGCAAAAGAAAAAGTTCTTCTATGATTCGAGGCATTACTTTTGGGATGACCCACATATTTATAAAGGAGTAGATGGTGTTATTAGACGTTGTGTACCTGAGCATGAACAGGAAAAGATCCTACGCAAGTGTCACTCCAAAGCTTATGGGGGACACCATGCTGGAGATAGAACTACACATAAGGTATTGCAATCTGGTTTTTACTGGCCTGCTCTCTTCAAGGATGCCCGTAAGTTTGTCTTATCTTGTGATGAATATCAAAGAATTGGTAATATTAGTAGACGTCAAGAAATGCCTATGAACTATTCTCTCGTTATTGAACCATTTGATGTTTGGGGCTTTGACTATATGGGACCTTTTCCTTCCTCTAATGGATATACACATATTTTAGTTGCTGTTGATTATGTAACTAAGTGGGTAGAAGCTATTCCAACTAGTAGTGCTGACCATAACACTTCTATTAAAATGCTTAAAGAAGTTATTTTCCAAGATTTGGAGTCCCTAGATATTTAATGACTGATGGTGGTTCACATTTTATTCATGGTGCTTTCCGTAAGATGCTTGCTAAATATGATGTTAATCATAGAATTGCATCTCCTTATCACCCACAGTCTAGTGGTCAAGTAGAATTGAGTAATAGAGAACTCAAATTAATTTTGCAAAAGACTGTTAATAGATCTAGAAAGAATTGGTCCAAGAAACTTGATGATGCATTATGGGCCTATAGAACTGCATATAAAAATCCTATGGGTATGTCTCCGTATAAAATGGTTTATGGAAAAGCATGTCACTTACCTCTCGAACTAGAACACAAGGCATATTGGGCTATTAAAGAGCTCAATTATGATTTTAAACTTGCCGGTGAGAAGAGGTTATTTGATATTAGCTCACTCGATGAATGGAGAACCCAAGCCTATGAAAATGCCAAGTTGTTTAAAGAAAAAGTTAAAAGATGGCATGATAAAAGGATACAAAAGTGTGAGTTTAATGTAGGTGATTATGTATTGCTATACAACTCTCATTTAAGATTTTTTGCAGGAAAACTTCTCTCTAAATGGGAAGATCCTTACGTTATCGAGGAGGTCTATCGTTCCGGTGCCATAAAAATCAACAACTTTGAAGGCACAAATCCGAAGGTGGTGAACGGTCAAAGAATCAGACATTATATCTCAGGTAATTCCATAAATGTTGAAACCAATGTTAGTGAAACCGTAACCCCGGAGGAATACATAAGGGACACTTTCCCGAACGTTTCAGACTCCGAAAAGGAATAGGTATGTTGTACGGTAAGTAAACCGACTCCAAAACAGTTTTTAAGGCAATATTTCTCTGTTTTGGAATATTTAGAAAAATAGAAAAATAAGAAGCAGACCGGGAAGGACACGAGGGTGGAGGGCGCGCCCTACCCCCCTGGGCGCGCCCCCCTACCTCGTGGGCAGCTCGTGTGCTCTCTGGACTCCATTTTCTTACACATTACGTATTTTGGTCGGTAAAAATTCACTATATAATCT
Organism: Triticum aestivum; assembly: GCF_018294505.1. Lineage (NCBI taxonomy): Eukaryota > Viridiplantae > Streptophyta > Magnoliopsida > Poales > Poaceae > Triticum > Triticum aestivum. Next base: position 275,440,574 of record NC_057806.1, read on the forward strand.
CCCGGAGGTTTTGACCACCATATCACACAAATATCTCTTGTTCTTGTTTCGAGCTGTTTTCTGCCAGGGTTGTCGAAGCTAAGCATCATGTCGTCTCTCTCCTCCTCCAACAATGAGGGCAATGATGCTTGGCTAATGAAGATAGAGCTGAAGAGAGAAGAACCCATGGAGACCAACAAGGATGGAGGGATCAAGAAGGCCACGGAGGACCAAGCTCCGGCAACAGAAGACATCCTCCAACTTGATCACAATCTTCTTACCCCAACTGAGATCGAAGCTTTCAAGATGATCGAGTTAGCTCGTATACAAAATAAGTATCTCACACGTGAAAATATTTTGTTGAAGGAGCATATCATCGCACTCAAAGGCATTATCCGCAAGTTAGAAGACCTCCTACGCTCGATGTGCGACTACCCATCATCAACAACTCTACCTTCTTGACCAACAAAGGAGACATAATCACATGGGTATGTGCACTCCCCTTGGCAACTGCCAAGCTTGGGGGAGTGCCCCGGTATCTGATACTTCTCCAACGTATCTATAATTTTTGATTTCTCCATGCTATATTATCTACTGTTTTGGGCAATATTGGGCTTTATTTCCACTTTTATATTATTTTTGGGACTAAGCTATTAACCGCAGGCCCAGCCCAGATTTGCTGTTTTATGCCTATTTCAGTGTTTCGAAGAAAAGGAATATCAAACGGAGTCGAAACGGAACGAAATCAACTGGAGACGTTATTTTTGGAAGGAAAGCCACCGGATAGACTTGGACTCTACGTCAGAAGATACAGGAGCTGGCCATGAGGGTGGGGGGCGCGCCCACCCCCTTAGGGCGTGCCCCCTGCCTCGTGGGGCCCCCGAAGCTCCACCGACGTACCCCTTGCACCCATATATACCTACGTATCGTAAAACTTCTGGTGAGCATAATAGATCGGGAGTTCCGCCGCCAGAAGCCTCCGTAGCCACCGAAAGCCAATCTAGACCCGTTTCGGCACCCTGCCGGAGGGGGAATCCTTCTCCGGTGGCCATCTTCATCATCCCCGTGCTCTCCATGACGAGGAGGGAGTAGTTCTCCCTCGGGGCTGAGGGTATGTACCAGTAGCTATGTGTTTGATCTCTCTCTCTCTCGTGTTCTTGAGGTGATACAATCTTGATGTATCGCGAGCTTTGCTATTATAGTTGGATCCTATGTTTCTCCTCCCCCTCTTCTCTCTTGTAATGAATTGAGTTTCCCCTTTGAAGTAATCTTATCGGATTGAGTCTTTCAATATTTGAGAACACTTGATGTATGTCTTGCCGTGCGTATCTGTGGTGACAATGGGATACCACGTGATTCACTTGATGTATGTTTTGGTGATCAACTTGCGGGTTCTGCCCATGAACCTATGCATAGGGGTTGGCACACGTTTTCGTCGTGATTCTCCGGTAGAACTTTGGGGCACTCTTTGAGGTTATATGTGTTGGTTGAATAGATGAATCTGAGATTGTGTGACGCATATCGTATAATCATACCCACGGATACTTGAGGTGACATTGGAGTATCTAGGTGACATTAGGGTTTTGGTTGATTTGTGTCTTAAGGTGTTATTCTAGTACGAACTCTAGGGCTGTTTGTGACACTTATGGGAATAGCCCAACGGATTGATTGGAAAGAATAACTTTGAGGTGGTTTCGTACCCTACCATAATCTCTTTTTTCGTTCTCCGCTATTAGTGACTTTGGAGTGACTCTTTGTTGCATGTTGAGGGATAGTTATGTGATCCAATTATGTTAGTATTGTTGAGGGAACTTACACTAGCGAAAGTATGAACCCTAGGCCTTGTTTCAACGCATTGCAATACCGTTTATGCTCACTTTTATCATTTGTTACCTTGCTGTTTTTATTATTTCAGATTACAAATACTATTATCTACTATCCATATTGCACTTGTATCACCATCTCTTCGCCGAACTAGTGCACCTATACAATTTACCATTGTATTGGGTGTGTTGGGGACACAAGAGACTCTTTGTTATTTGGTTGCAGGGTTGCTTGAGAGAGACCATCTTCATCCTACGCCTCCTACGGATTGATAAACCTTAGGTCATCCACTTGAGGGAAATTTGCTACTGTCCTACAAACCTCTGCACTTGGAGGCCCAACAACCCCCTACCTCGTGGGCCCCCTGGTGTCCCTCCGGTGGCCCTCTTATGCTATATGAAGTCTTTCGATGAGAAAAAAATAAGAAGCCATCTTCTCGGACGAAACTCTGCCGCCACGAGGCGGAACCTTGGCGGAACCAATCTAGGGCTCCGGCAGAGCTGTTCTGCCGGGGAAACTTCCCTTTAGGAGGGGGAAATCATCGCCATCGTCATCACCAACGCTCCTCTCATCGGGAGAGGGAAATCTCCATCAACATCTTCATCAGCACCATCTCCTCTCAAAACCCTAGTTCATTTCATGTATCCAATTCTTGTCTCCAAGTCCGGGATTGATGCTAGTAGGTTGCTAGTAGTGTTAATTACTCCTTGTAGTTGATGCTAGTTGGTTTAATTGGTGGAAGATCATATGTTCAGATCCTATATGCATATTAATACCCCTCTGATTATGAACATGTTTATGCTTTGTGAGTAGTTATGTTTGTTCCTGAGGACATGGGAGAAGTCTTGCTATTAGTAGTCATGTGAATTTGGTATTCGTTCGATATTTTGATGAGATGTATGTTGTCTCTCCTCTAGTGGTTCTATGTGAACATTGACTACATAACACTTCACCATTATTTGGGCCTAGAGGAAGGCATTTGGAAGTAATAAGTAGATGATGGGTTGCTATAGTGACAGAAGCTTAAACCCTAGTTTATGCGTTGCTTCGTAAGGGGCTGATTTGGATCCATATGTTTCATGCTATGGTTAGGTTTACCTTAATACTTTTGTTGTAGTTGCGGATGCTTGCAATAGTTGTTAATCATAAGTGGGATGCTTGTCCAAGTAAGGATAGTACCCAAGCACCGGTCCACCCACATACCAAATTATCAAAGTACCGAACGCGAATCATATGAACGTGATGAAAACTAGCTTGACAATATTCCCATGTGTCCTCGGGAGCGCTTTTCTCTATATAAGAGTTTGTCCAGGCTTGTCCTTTGCTACAAAAAGGATTGGGCCACCTTGCTGCACTTTATTTACTTTTGTTACTTGTTGCTCGTTACAAATTATCCTATCACAAAACTATTTGTTACCACTTATTTCAGTACTTGCAGAGAATACCTTGCTGGAAACCGCTTATCATTTCCTTCTGCTCCTTGTTGGGTTCGACACTCTTACTTATCGAAAGGACTACGATAGATCCCCTATACTTGTGGGTCATCAATGCTCAATGTGTAAGCAGCTTCACCGAGGTCTTTTCTTTGAAAAACTCCTTTCAAACACTCCTTTATGCTTTCCAGAAAATTCTACATTATTTCCGATCAACAATATGTCATTCACATATACTTATCAGAAATGTTGTAGTGCTCCCACTCACTTTCTTGTAAATACAGGCTTCACCGCAAGTCTGTACAAAACCATATGCTTTGATCACTTTATCAAAGCATATATTCCAACTCCGAGATGCTTGCACCAGTCCATAGATGGATCGCTGGAGCTTGCTCACTTTATTAGCACCTTTAGGAACGACAAAACCTTCTGGTTGCATCATATACAACTCTTTTTTAAGAAATCCATTAAGGAATGCAGTTTTGACATCCATTTGCCAGATTTCATAAAATGCGGCAACTGCTAACATGATTCGGATAGTCTTTTAAGCATCAATACGAGTGAGAAAATCTCATCGTAGTCAACACCTTGAACTTGTCGAAAACATTTTTGTGACAATTCAAGCTTTGTAGAGAATAACACTACTATCAGCGTCCATCTTCCTCTTGAAGATCCATTTATTCTCAATGACTCACCGATCATCGGGTAAGTCAATCAAAGTCCATAGTTTGTTCTCCTATATGGATCCCATCTCAGATTTCATGGCCTCAAGCCATTTTGCGAAATCTGGGCTCATCATCGCTTCCTCATAGTTCGTAGGTTCGTCATGGTCTAGTAACATGACTTCCAGAATAGGATTACCGTACCACTCTAGTGCGGACCATACTCTGGTTGACCTACGAGGTTCAGTAGTAACTTGATCTGAAGTTTCATGATCATCATCATTAGCTTCCTCACTAATTGGTGTAGGAATCACTGGAGCTGATTTGTGTGATGAACTACTTTCCAATTCAGGAGAAGGTACAATTACCTCATCAAGTTTTACTTTCCTCCCACTCACTTCTTTCGAGAGAAACTCCTTCTCTTGAAAGGATCCATTCTTAGCAACAAAATATATTGCCTTCGGATCTGTGATAGAAGGTGTACCTAACAGTTTCTTTTGGGTATCCTATGAAGACGCACTACTCCGATTTGGGTTCGAGCTTATCAGTTTGAAACTTTTTCACATAAGCATCGCAACCTCAAACTTTAAGAAACGACATCTTTGGTTTCTTGCCAAACCATAGTTCATACGGTGTCATCTCAACGGATTTAGATGGTGCCCTATTTAACGTGAATGCAGCTGTCTCTAATGCATAACCCCAAAACGATAGTGGTAAATCGATAAGAGACATCATAGATCGCACCATATCCAATAAAGTATGATTACAACGTTCGGACACACCATTATGCTATGGTGTTCCAGGTGGCGTGAGTTGTGAAACTATTCCACATTGTTTCAAATGAAGACCAAACTCGTAACTCAAATATTCGCCTCCGCGATCATATCGTAGAAACTTTATTTTCTTGTTACGATGATTTTCCACTTCACTCTAAAATTCTTTGAACTTTTCAAATGTTTCAGACTTATGTTTCATTAAGTAGATATACCCATATTTTCTCAAATCATTTGTGAAGGTCAGAAAATAACGATACCCGTCGCGAGCCTCAAAACTTATCAGATCGCATACATCAGTATGTGTTGGGGATATTACTACCAGTATGACCCGCCCAGAAGGGGCCGGGTCAGCCTTAATGGCGGGTTACATAAGAAGCCCAATATACATTCAAGATGATAGTTTATTAAACATATAGAAGGCCCAAAGGCTTGGGGCCCGCTTAAAGCCTGGTATTGTAAACCGCCGTATGTAAGGAAAGACTTGTAAAGAAAGGCATGTAAAAGAAGTCACTGAGCCGGACACGATTATGAGCCGGCCGGGACTCAGTAGGCCACCAGGCGTCAACCCATGTATATAAGGGGACAACCTGGTGGTGGCTTAGGGCAAGAAAACAATCAAGTCGATAACCAAGCCAGCGAGTTGAGCCTCTTGGAGATCGAAACCTCAGCAATACCAATCCCAACTAGACGTAGGCTTTTACCTTCATCGTAAGGGGCCGAACTAGTATAAAAACTCTCTCGTGTGTCCTTTGTCCCGATTAACCCCTTTAAGCTTCCTAGTGCGATGGCCCTACGACTAAGTCCTTGCTCTAGGACATCTGCCGTGTCAACTCCACGACAGTTGGCGCCCACCGTGGGGCCAGCACACGGTGGATTTGAGTTCTTGAAGGGAAACTTCGAAGGGCTCAAGGGATACGCTATGGGACGAATGACCAAGAGTCATCGCGGCAAACTCTACATCGACGACGAAGGCTGGGGCCCCAAGGCCGGCTCAATCGAGTACGGGTACCGGGTCCCCTTCGGCGGAATTCATGTCTTCGTCGACCAGATCGGCGAGTCGGGCCCTGAGCCAGACGTCCACACCAACCTCATCGAAACGGCTCAGCGCACCAGGACGACCCGTGTTCAATCTGTTGTGAAACATGCCTTCGTAGGCTGCATACACGGCGGCGAATACTCCAAAGGATCGGTGGAAGGCGGGGAGACGACCATCTACTCTGATACTGCTTCATCAACAGGTGAGACGGGCTCATTGTACCAATTGCAAGACGGCATGCTCGGGGGCTGCTCCGATGGCAGCAGTATTTCGGACCCCCTTGAGCCGCCGAATTGGGCCGGAGTCTTCATGGCAGGGATGCAGCCCGGGCAGAACTCCACCGCAGCAGCAGCAGCAGCTACCGGGTTGGCAGCAGCCGGGTCAGGGGACCCCGCGCGCCCCCGGGCTCAGATTCTAATGGACCTCATGGATAGGCTGACAACTCTGTTAACCGCTGTGGTAGAACCGGCGAATAAAGTCCAGCACGACGCAGAGGTGGCACGCGTGCGGGAGGAGATGGTGCAAGCCAAGGAAAATCTAGCCACGGAGGAAACCCAGATGGCAGCAGAACGAGCATCTTTGGATGCTCGTGCTCAGCAGCTTTAAGCAGAAACTTTCTGGCTCTCGGTGGATCTTAATGCATCAAACAAGGTCATGAGGAGGAGGCATCAGAAAACTCAGTCACGTCTGCCTCTAACACTGGATCCGAGGAACCTGTTCCATACACCCAGGGCCGGGGGAAGCAACCCACTAGAGGCAAACCGTGTCACGACACCTGGTGCGCCAGTTCAGCCATGCACCATGGAGCCGCCTCGCATGAATACAGCTCCTCCTCGTTATGTATCAACACCCCTGGGTCACTTCTCTAACCCTATGGAAAATCTCATCGCGGCGTCGGCTCATTTGGCAGCTCTCTCGATGGAAGGCGACTCGCCAGCAGCAATTGAAACCCAGAGGGTAAGAGAACTACTTCAGACAGCTTTGGCCCAACAGGATGCATACTCCTACAGTTGAGACATGATTCATTCAACTCCTCGCCCAAGCCGGAGCCCGAGTTAAAGTAGGCACATGGAGTCTGCAGAGATGTCAAGTAATGCTCAACACCACAACTGGCCATATAGGCATGAGCCAGTGTGGGCTGGAGCTCTTAACTTGGCAGATCAGGAGAGGATTCGTCAAGAGGCGGAACGGGCAGCTCAGATAGTAGCAGAGCAGGCGGCTCACCAAACCTTTTCGGCTTATCCAGCAACCTCGGTTGAGGTAGGAGTGGCCACAAGAACCGGAGGCGTGCCTTGCCTGGTCCCAGCCATACGCAATGAGCGGTTGCCCAAGGATTTCAAGGGGCCTCGTAAGGTGCCTAATTACACAGCTGACCTACAGCCGGGGGCTTGGATTGAGAGTTATGAGATGGCTATGGAACTGTTGGAGGTTAGCGATGCTGCAATGGCCAAGTACTTTACCATGATGTTGGATGGAACGGCTCGGACCTGGTTGAAGGGACTGCCACCCAATTCTATCGGCTCATGGGAAGAGTTGAAAGCACGGTTCATCCAGAACTTTAAGGACATGTGTAAGCAGCCAATGTTGATTGTGGACCTGATCAATTGCAAGCAAGAGGATGGAGAATCTACAACCCATTGGGTGCGCCGGGTCAAGGAGATAATACATTCATCTGATAAGATGGATGCCGGCTCGGCAGTTTTGATGTTGGAGAAAAATTGCCGCTTTGAACCTCTGAAGCAGAAGTTGGTGCGGCTTAAGCGTGACTGTAATGACATAGGGACGTTGATGGCAGCTCTTGTCAAGTATGCCGATTCTGATACCACCAAGGACCCAGTGTCTGATGAAGAAAAGGCAACGAAGGAAAAGAAGAACGGCAATGGCAAGGGTCACCAGCATAACCCGGCCAATCAGGGAGGTAATAAACATAAGGCTGATGAGTTTGTTGCTAATACTAATGCGTAGGGTGGTAATCAGCGGCGCAAGGGTAGGCAACCCCCTCGATCAGGCGGGTCAGGCCCCACCCTTGAACAGTTGTTGAATGAACCTTGTCCAAAACACAGCACCCGGGAAAAACCAGCCACCCACTTGTGGAAGGATTGCACGATCATGAAGGAAATTAAAAATTCAAATGCATTTGATGGGGTTCACGGCCCAGGTGGCGGCTCAGGTGGAGGCGGCTTTCAGGGCCCGGGCGCCGGTTCAAGCGGAGGAGGTTTTCGCGGTCAGGGTTATCCGGGTCACCAAGGAGGATATAATCAGCAACACGACTAAGGGAATCAGCAGCAGCAATCCGGTTATCAAAGCAACCCGAAGTGGTTGAGTAGCGGACAGTATCATGTCTTTACTACCAGTTTATGCAAGAGGGACCAGAAACTCCACAAGAGGGCCGTCAATGTCATTGAGCCGGCAATTCCATGTTATTTACGTTGGTCGGAGCAGCCTATTGTGTGGAGCACAGAGAATCACCCGCCCCGGGTTGATAATCTGAGTCACTTAGCTTTGGTGGTGGTGCCTCAAGTTGGTGGGTACAAGTTTACTAAGGTGCTCATGGATGGAGGCAGCAGCATCAACATCCTCTACTATGAGACGTTCCGCCGGATGGGATTGACGGATAAAAATCTTAAACAATCCAACACTGTTTTCCATGGTGTGGTACCTGGTAAATCGGCATACCCAGTTGGTAAGATTGAGCTGGAAGTAGCTTTTGGGGATGAGTATGACTCCAGAGCAGAAAAATTAACCTTTGAAGTGGTTAAGATCAAAAGCCCATATCATGCTCTGTTTGGGCGGCCGGCTTATGCCAAGTTCATGGCTCGGTCGTGTTACGTATATTTGCAGCTCAAGATGCCGGGTCACAAGGGCACCATTACAGTACATGGGAGCCGGAAGATAGCCTTGGAATGTGAAGAGGGTGATGCTGCCTATGCTGAATCTGTTTGTGCAACAGAGGAGTTAAAATTCTACAAAGATCATGTTGACCCGGTGGACATGATGTCATTAAAGAAACCAACAACAGAGCATGAGCCGGAGTTGAAATTCAAATCAGCCGATGATACTAAAATGATTGACTTTGTGCCTCGCGACTCATCCAAACAGGTCATCATCAGCGCAAACTTGGATCTGAAATAGGAAAGAGCGCTCATCGAGTTCATCCGTGAGAACCAGGACATCTTTGCATGGAAACCTTCAGACATGCCAGGTGTCCCAAGGGAACTCGTTGAGCACACTCTTAATATCGATCCAAAGTTCAAACCTGTCAGACAGTTTCTCCGACGGTTCAATGAAGAAAGGCGCAAGGCCGTCGGAGAAGAGGTGGCCCGGCTCTTGGCAGCCGGGTTCATTGTGGAGGTCTTTCACCCCGAATGGTTAGCTAACCCGGTGTTGGTACTCAAGAAGAATGGCACTTGGCGTATGTGTGTGGATTACACAGATTTGAACAAAGCTTGTCCGGCTGATCCTTTTGCTCTCCCCCGTATTGATCAGATCATTGATGCTACGGCGAGTTGCGCACGGTTGAGTTTCTTAGATGCTTATTCCGGTTATCATCAGATTAAGATGGCAGTCAAGGATCAAGAAAAGACAGCTTTCATAACTCCTTTTGGAGCTTTCTGCTATGTGTCTATGCCTTTTGGGCTTAAGAGTGCCCAGGCGACTTACCAGCGGTGTGTGCAGAATTGTCTTCACAATCAAATTGGGCGCAATGTTCATGCCTATGTGGATGATATAGTGGTGAAATCCAGGGAAGAGGAAACCTTGGTCGTAGACCTGAAAGCGACTTTTGATAATCTTCGGGTTTACAAGATGATGCTTAACCCGGCCAAGTGTGTTTTTGGAGTGCCGGTCGGCAAGGTCTTGGGTTTTCTGGTGTCTAACCGAGGTATTGAAGCTAACCCAGAAAAAATCAAGGCAATTACATCTCTAGCCAAACCAACCTGCATAAATGATGGTCAACGACTGGCGGGTCGTGTGGCTGCTTTGAGCCGGTTCATAAGCCGGTTAGGGGAAAAGGATATGCCTCTGTATCAGTTGATGAAGAAAATGGATGTTTTTGTTTGGAGCGATGCTGCGAACGCTGCTTTTGAGGATCTGAAGGCACAATTGGCTGAGCCGCCGGTCCTAGCTGCTCCAATTGAGAAAGAGCCGCTATTGTTATACGTGGCTGCCAACTCACGGGCTGTTAGTGTGGCTATGGTGGTAGAGCGCAAGGAGGCTGGCCAAGAACATCCGGTTCAGCGGCCGGTTTATTATGTCAGTGAAGTACTAATTGAATCTAAGCAACGATATCCACATTGGCAGAAGCTTGTTTATGGGGTGTTCATGGCAAGCCAGAAGCTTAAGCATTACTTTCAAGGACATCCAATCACTATGGTTAGCCCTGCTCCTTTGGGAGACATTATTCAAAACAGAGAAGCCACGGGGCGAGTTGCCAAGTGGGCAATTGAGCTTGGGTCTCATGGGCTGAAGTATGTTCCACGTACTGCAATTAAGTCTCAGGCCCTGGTTGACTTCATCAATGACTGGACAGAGATGCAGATGCCAGAAGAGAAGCTGGACAACACATATTGGACTACTCATTTTGATGGATCCAGGCAATTGGAAGGCTCGGGGGCTGGAGTCGTATTAACTTTCCCACGAGGTGATAAATTTTGTTATGTGTTACGGTTGATGTTTCCATGCACTAACAACGCAGCAGAGTATGAAGCATTGCTCCATGGTCTTCGAGTGGCAAAGGAGATGAGCTTGAGCCAGGTCAGATGTCTTGGTGACTCAAATCTAGTGGCTCAACAGGTATCTAGCAAGTGGGATTCCAAAGACCCTCTCATGGCAGCTTATCGCCGAGAGGTTGATGCTGTTGCAGGATATTTTAAAGGTTATCAGGTGGAACACATTGACCGTCAAAAGAATGAAGCAGCTGATGCTTTAAGCCGGCTGGGGTCTCAGCGTAAGCCGGTACCACCCAACACCTTTTTGGATGTTTTGCATAACCCCTCTGTCAAGTTGCCCAGAAAAGAAGATTTAGCTGTTCCTGACCAGGCGGCGTAGTTGATGGCGGCTCTTCATGTCATCCCAGATTGGATGGTGCCGTTCTTGGCTTACATGACCCGAGGAGAGTTGCCAGCGGATGAGACCCTGGCTCGACAGATAACCCGGCGATCTAAGTCCATGACGATTTCGGATGGAGAGTTATTTCATTGCAGTGTTTCCGGAGCGTTTCAACGGTGTGTTTCCCTTGAAGAAGGTCAAGAAATCCTTCATGAGATCCATGAAGGCGATTGCTGTCATCATGCCGGGTCAAAATCTTTAGTGGCCAAAGCGTTTCATCACGGTTTTTACTGGTTGATGGCTCACGCTGATGCAGAAGATCTGGTTAGTAGATGTGATGGATGTCAAAAATTTGCACGACGAGCGCATGTGCCGGCTCAAGAGCTCCGGATGATTCCAATCACTTGGCCATTTGCAGTCTGGGGGCTTGACATGGTGGGACCTTTCAAAAGGTCTAAGGATAAAAAGACACATCTCTTGGTGGTTGTTGATAAGTTCACCAAATGGGTTGAGGCGGAGCCTATGAGTAAGTGTGATGCAGCCACGGCGGTTCAGTTCATGAAAAAAGTAATCTTCCGTTTCAGTTTTCCACACAGTATTATCACATACAATGGCACTAATCTGTCCCAAGGGGCTATGGAAGAGTTTTGTCAGCGAGAGCACATCCAGCTTGATGTTTCCTCGGTAGCTCATCCTCAATCCAATGGTCAAGCTCAGAGAGCCAATCAGGAAATTCTGAAAGGGCTAAAACCCCGGCTTATGGTTCCTTTACAGCGAATGCCGGGTTGTTGGGTAGAAGAGTTGCCTTCAGTGTTATGGAGCATCAATACTACACCCAACAGGTCTACGGGTTACACACCCTTCTTCATGGTTTATGGAGCAGAAGCAGTGTTGCCTAGTGACATCCGTCATGACTCGCCCCGTGTGGCGGCTTATGTTGAAGCTAACAATGAAAAAGCCAGACAGGATGCGCTTGACTTGTTGGATGAAGAAAGAGACTTAGCAGTAGCACGGTCAGCAATTTATCAACAGGACCTGCGTCGTTATCACAGCCGCCGGGTTAAGCCCAGGACTTTTCAGGAAGGCGACTTGGTGCTCTGGCTCATCCAAGATCTTTCAGATGCACACAAGTTATCCCCACCTTGGGAAGGACCCTTTGTGGTCAGTAAAAATTTAAACAATGGGTCCTACTACCTCATTGACGTTCGAGAGCATGCAGACTCACGTAAGTCGGAAGAGGAGACCCGCCAGCGATGGAACATTGCTCAACTTCGGCCATATTACACCTGAGCCACCGGCTCTCAACATGTACATACGTTCATGTTGTATATACTATGATAAGCAATAAAGTAAGACCATCGGTCTCCTTTCTTTTCACAGACTATACATCTTTATTGTTTCTTACTTACAAATGACTATTAAGGAGCTAATCATATTTGAATCAAGTTTAACCTTTTTAGTCCAGCTTATGATCGTATCTGAATCTAGCTGCAAATCTCAAGGTCACTTGAGGGCTTCCTGTTCAAACATAGGTCGTATTCGAACCAAAGAGAACATAGCCGTCGTAACCCTCTTGATCGGCTCAAGGCCAAACTCACTTGGGGGCTTCTTGATCGTATCCGAATCCTAGATTAACCCCTTTTGAGTCCGACTTGGATCGTATTCGAATCAGGGTCGTTAAAAACCTCTCAAGGTCATTTGGGGGCTTCCTATTCAAACATAGGTCGTATTCGAACCAAAGAGAACATAGCTGTCGGTACCCTCTTGATCGGCGCAACGCCAAAGCCACTGGGGGCTATATGGTCGTATTCGAACCTTAGCTTAACCCCTTTGGTCCGGTTTACTGATCGTATTCGAATCAGAAACCCCCAGCTTTTTTGAATACAGAGTTAAAATTATGTTTATTATCTCTTGCTTGCCTTTTAGTTTTTGTTGTTTCAATATTACAAATAAGATAGCCTGTTTTTCTTCACAGGCTCAATTATTGAACAACTTAGCCGCTCGGGTTATTCAAGCCGGTAGCTCAAGGATCCAAAGGAACAGAGTTCAAATATCGCAGAGACAAACATTAAACGATGCACACATTAGCATCTGGAAGCAGATTCACATAGAAGTATTTTTATGCATGATGGCATAAGCAAACATGCGGTGTTTTAGCAACTAAACTTATTACAAGGCTTTATAAGCCTATGAAGATGATCATTGTCCCTCCCTCGCCGGTTCACCACCTTCTGTTTGCTGGAAGTTGGATTTTGACCAATCAAAGCCGTTCATGGCGACAAATTTGGCTTCATCGTCAATCAGGCCGACCGGGTCAATTTCCGGAGCAAAGGTATCTTCTCTCACATGTGGGATCAGATCTGCTACTTTGTATGAAGGAGTGGCCATCTTCTTATTTTCACTATCAAAACCCGGCTGGTACTTATCAACATTGGTGTCTTCTCCAAGACTAGTCGCCTAAGGCCGGACTTCGCGTACACACGCTATGAAATCATCCTGGTCAAACGGAGACCCGTCCTCCTTTACAGTAGGGTAACCTCTCGCTACGTCCACCAGGTCTAGGTCTGGCACCCAAGCCTTGGAGCGGCTTAGGGCAGTCAAAGCTCCGGCTCGCACGCAGGAGCGTTTTACTTCTTGGAATCTAGCTGGAAGGATGGACAGCTTCTTCAGGACATCGCTAAGCCGGTTGGGTCCTTGATTTGCAGGAGAGATAGCGGCCAAAGCCCGTTGTGCACCAATGTACAATTGTTCAACCAAGGTGTATACTGCCTTCAGTTTAATCAACAGGTCTTGGCTTAGATTTTTACTTCGCGGACCTGCATATATTTTTAACAGAGTAAGTTGGCGGATCATATTCCGGTTTGGTAAAAATTATATGAAAGGTCAACACAGGCAGCTTACCAAAGATAGCAGCAACCATCTGAGACACACGGCCCTTCAAACTGTTCAGCTCTATTGAAATTTCTTTTAGAGCTGTTTCGGTTGTCTTAGCTCGTCGGGTCAGGAGTGTTTTCTTATTTTCCCAAGACTTCTCCTTGGTAGCAAAGCTGGTCTTCAAATTTTCCGTTGCAGAAAGGCTCATTTGTAGTTTGGAAGTGGAAGATTTGATTTCGGATTCTTGACTTGCTAGCCGGGTCTTTGTGTCCGATAATTGAGAATTCAATTCAGACAATGCATTCTGTGAAACGTTTAGATAAGTCAAGACTTGGTTTAAAATTCCAGTATTTAAACTCAAGATTCAAGTCCCAAGTACTTTATGAATAAACCACTTGACACTTGGGGGCTAATGTATGCCAAATCAAATTTTTATGACTCTACCAACATATTTGAAGTCCCAAGTCCTTTACAAAGTAGCAGCACTTGGCACTTGGGGGCTAATGTACGCAGTTCAGCAAGTTCATCAAGGTTAAACCGGAGTGTTAAGTACTTTGCAGATGATTTTAAATTCTGAAGTACCGATTCATTAATGATCAAAATAAACCGGTCCTTGGGGACTATGCGTGAAGTTTTGTTCTATCAATATCAGGCAAAGATTCAGAGGTAAAAGTCTCGGCCTATATTTTAAGTCTACAGGTTATTCCATTTCTCTCATAATCTGAAGACTTGGGGGCTGAAGGAATATTGGTAAACCGGAAACAACGTACCTCATACTTCAACTGAAGCTGCTTGACCATCTCGATCTCAGACTCACGACTGGAGTGTACATGACTGAGATAGCCGGATAAGATATCACTGGCATTAAGACGGTCATAGTTGGCAACATCAAAGCGAACCTTCTGTCTCTCCAATGCTTCTTGCTTAGCTGTGCACCGAGCCAATACCGTTGGGTTCCCCGGCTCAACAAAGCGGCTCCCAGTGATTTGAACATCTTGAACACGGGGAGACGGCGGGTCAGTTGAGCTTGACGGTCCAGCCGTAGAAGGATTCATAGTGGTTTTTTCATGGGACGGCTCCGGAGGATTTGCTTCATTGACAATAGGCGGGTCTTCTGGGGCGACAGTTAATGGAGAAGGCGGCCTAGCCGGCTCAGATGCTAGTACTGGCAGGTCTTCCGCCAGTTTTGTTACCTTCGCCTTCTTGGATTTAGCCTGGCCACTAAGAAAAAATATATATTACAGGATAGTCAGCATCAAGATACAATTGATCAACCCGGAAGAAAAGAGGATTTCTGATTACCCAGGAGCAGTCTTGAAAGCCGGAAATTGTGTTTGTGATGAGTCGCCTGAGGAACGAGACACCTCCTGAAAAGGTAAAAGAAAGAAGTTAAAAGGAATACAGGGAGCAGGATTCATTGAAACAAGTTAAGGACAGTAATAAGTAAACCTCGTTCGGGCGTTTCCGAGGAGTCTGTTGAAGGACGATGGCCGGTTCATCTTCAATCTCAACTTCACGGCGGCTTTCATGTTGCTACTTTTTCAAATGAAAGTTGGGATCCAAGTGAGCTAAGGGGTTAGAAAACCTTACTTTACGGATCACTCGTCGAACTTTGTGTCTTGGTAAGGGCTCTGAGTCGGAGGAAATTATAGTTACCTTTGCTTCCCCAGCATGACTGGCCCTAGTGTCATCCTGGTAAGGATCAGTGTCAATAAGATTGTTAAAAAATTAGCCAAGGGAATCAAGGGCTACCTCCGAGTCAGACGTGTCATCAAGTTTCATTAAATCTTCAACAGTGGTTTTCTTCTTCTTCTTCATTTTCCGGGTCGTCTTCCTGGTGATCATGGCGGCGGCTTTCGCCTTCTTGGCAGCCTCGTGGTCATATTTCGCCTTCCAAAAGTCAGAATTGGCCTGCAAAGATAAGAAGAAAGATCAGTGCTAAAGTAGTATAGCTGGGCAAAATACAAAGGAAAAGAGATCAGAATATGCTTACTTCTGGTACCGGTTTAAGCTTGCAGAAGGGGTTTAACCCAACAATGCTGCAGCCTGCAGTCTTCATATTTTCTGTTCACCAAAAGGTTTGACATTGAAACAATGTCTTCTTCGGTGAGTTCAACTAGGCTGTGACGAAGAGAGTCATCCGGGCCTCCACCGTATTCATACATCAGTTTTGATCGACGACTTAATGGAATAACCCGCCATGAGATCCAGCAGCGGGTCAGGTCTACTCCGGTTACACCGTTCCCCAACAAAGCGTTGATTCTTCTGATGGATGGAAGCAGCTTCTTGCGTTCAGCAACGGTGAGTTTATCCGGAAGGGTGAACTTGGAGTCAAGACGACCGGGGCGGTAACCTGGCAGCGGCTTCTGGTTTACTGGAGAGATATCCTGACAGTAAAACCAAGTTTGGTTCCAGTCCTTTGGGTGACTTGGTAAAACTATGAGAGGGAAAACAGCACCCTGACAGCGCTGAATTGAGATGCCTCCAAGTTCTAAGCTGGGACCGTTGGTGCATTTGTTCTGCCAGTTCAGATAAAAGTACTCTCTAAATAGCTCTACGATCGGCTCTTGCTGAAGATACACCTCACAGAGTACTTGGAAGTTACAAATGTTGGAAATGGAATTGGGTCCAAGGTCCTGAGGATGGAGTTTGAAAAATGAAGGACCTCTCTGAAGAATTTTGAACCGGGCGGTGAGAAGCCACGGTTCATGTGGTCAGTGAAGAAAATCACTTCTCCGTCTTTTGGATTGGGGCATTCTTCCTCCGCGTCAGGAGCACGATAAGACATGACATTTTTTGAAGGCAGAAACCCAACAATGAAGAACTCTTTTAATCGTTCCTCAGTTATGGATGAGGGGACCCAGTTACATACGGTGGGTGTCTTTGACGACATGATGTGCAAAGAACTGAAAAATAAATAACAACATGCCAGTTCAGTTTACGGTCAGTTATAAAACAAGTAATGGCGGTTTAACTAAGGGCTAATGACATATAGGGAAAAGAGAACCGGAGCATTAAGCCGCCATGACTACAAATTTTCTCAGAAAGCAGATTCAGCTAAGTGTTGGCATAAACACGTTTTACCAAGCTGTCATTATTATTTTGGATCAAATGGCTATTCTGAAAAGAAAAATATTCTAGACCTAAATATCTAGTACAAATGGGTTCATCAGCTATAACGAAGCATCTATAAAGAGAAAATGGGATCTACGGCTATCAAAAATGAATGCCAAACAACTACCGCGCGAGTTATATTTCCTTTTTGGATCCCTAGAGGCTGCGGAGGAAGAACTACCAGGAAAGTTCATGAAGAACGATGAAGAACAACGACGAACTCGCAAAGCCCTAATGCAGATCTAAAAAGATTGAGAAGGCGAGACTTACGGGTGCGAATTCGCTGCGGAGGTTCGTCGCATTTTCTCTGGACAAGTCAGGTCGATGCAGCGGCATGAGGTGGAGACGAGGAGATCTGCGGTGGCGGCGGTGGTAGAGCTCGAGTGGCAGCGAAGCAGTGAGAGGAGGAAGATGACCGAAGGAGGAGAATGAAAAAGACCTAAGTGGTACCTATTTATAAGGGAGTGAGCGAACAGGTGGGCACGAAAATCAAGGAGACCCGAATGATGATTATCCAAATGGACGCCTTCATTCTCGGAAGGCATTAAAAATGACAGATCCGTTGGAAGATGACGTCATCAAGGTTTTTGGTGTTTTCAAAAGATGTAGTCACGGCGGGGTTACAGAAGTTTTCAGACAGAGGATGGATTCCACCTAAGTATTGAAGATTGACAGAGAACAAAGTTCAAAGTCAACCTGGGGCCTAATGTTGGGGATATTACTACCAGTATGACCCGCCCAAAAGGGGTCGGGTCAGCCTTAATGGCGGGTTACATAAGAAGCCCAATATACATTCAAGATGATAGTTTATTAAACATATAGAAGTCCCAAAGGCTTGGGGCCCGCTTAAAGCCCGGTATTGTAAACCGCCGTATGTAAGGAAAGACTTGTAAAGAAAGGCATGTAAAAGAAGTCACCGAGCCAGACACGATTATGAGCCGGCCGGGACTCAGTAGGCCACCAAGCGTCAACCCATGTATATAAGGGGACGACCCGGTGGCGGCTTAGGGCAAGAAAACAACCAAGTCGATAACCAAGCCGTCGAGTTGAGCCTCTTGGAGATCGAAACCTCAGCAATACCAATCCCAACTAGACGTAGGCTTTTACCTTCATCGTAAGGGGCCGAACTAGTATAAAAACTCTCTCGTGTGTCCTTTGTCACGATTAACCCCTTTAAGCTTCCTAGTGCGATGGCCCTACGACTAAGTCCTTGCTCTAGGACATCTGCCGTGTCAACTCCACGACAGTATGTATTATTTCCAATAAGTCAGTTGCTTGCTCCATTGTTCCGGAGAACGGAGTCTTAGTCTGTAACACCCACGATGCGGCTATAGCTCCCACATGTCGGAGCACGACTTAGAGGCATAACCGCATAGTAGGCATGTCGCAAGAGGGGTAATCTTTACACATCCCATGTACTGAATAAGCAAGGGATAAAGAGTTGGCTTACAATCGCCACTTCACACAATACATAAATATAGCATTACATCATCCAGAATACAATCAAGGTCTGACTACGGAACCAAAATAAAATAAGACCACCCTAATGCTAGATCCCCGATCGCCCCAACTGGGCTCCACTACTGAACGACTGGAAATGAAACAACACAACGAACACGAACTTCATCGAGCTCCTCCTTGAGCTCGGTTGCGTCACCTGCACTGGTATCGTCGGCCCCTACAACTGGTTTTGGAAGTAATCTGTGAGTCACGGGGACTCAGCAATCTCACATCCTCGCGATCAAGACTATTTAAGCTTATGGGTAGGAAAAGGTAGTAAGGTGGAGCTGCAGCAAGCACTAGCATATATGGTGGCTAACTTACGCAAATGAGAGTGAGAAGAGAAGCAAAGCACGGTTGTAAACTAGAAGTGATCAAGAAGTCATCCTGAAACTACTTACGTCAAACATAACACAAGAACCGTGTTCACTTCCCGGACTCCGCCGGAAAGAGACCATCACGGCTACTCACGCGGTTGATGCATTTTTAAATAAGTTAAGTGTCAAGTTTTCTACAACCGGATATTAACAAATTCCCATCTGCCCATAACCGCGGCCACGGCTTTTGAAAGTTCAAAACCCTGCACGTGTGTCCCAACTTAGCCCATCACAAGCTCTCATGGTCAATGAAGGATATTCCTTCTCCCAGGAAGACCCAATCAGACTCAGAATCCCGGTTAGAAGACATTTCGACAATGGTAAAACAAGACCAGCAAAGCCACTGGATGTGCCGACAAATCCCGATAGGAGTCGCACGTATCTCGTTCTCAGGGCAACACCGGATGAGACTAGCTACGAGTAAAACCAACCCTCAAGTTTCCCTGAGGTGGCCCCGCAAGCAGCTCGGTTCGGACCAACACTCAAAGGAGCACTGGCCCGGGGGGTTAAAATAAAGATGACCCTCGGGCTCCAGAAACCCAAGGGAAAAAGGCTAGGTTGTTAGTGCAAATGTAAAACCAAGGTTGGGCCTTGCTGGAGGAGTTTTCCTCAAGGCGAACTGTCAAGGGGTTCCCATTATAACCCAACCGCGTAAGGAACGCAAAATCAAGAACATAACACCGGTATGACGGAAACTAGGGCGGCAAGAGTGGAACAAAACACCAGGCATAAGGCCGAGCCTTCCACCCTTTACAAAGTATATAGATGCATTAATATAATAAGAGATATTGTGATATCCCAACAATAATCATGTTCCAAACATGGAACAAGCTCCATCTTCACCTGCACCTAGCAACGCTATAAGAGGGGCTGAGCAAAGCGGTAACATAGCCAAACAACGGTTTTCTAGGACAAGGTGGGTTAGAGGTTTGACATGGCAATATGGGAGGCATGATATAGCAAGTGGTAGGTATCGCGGCATAGCAAAAGAGCGAGCAACTAGCAAGCAAAGATAGAAGTGATTTCGAGGGTATGGTCATCTTGCCTGCAAAGTTCTCCGAGTTGACGTAAGCTTGATCCTCGTAAGCATACTCAACGGGTTCCTTGATCACGTACTCGTCTCCCGGCTCTACCCAAGGCACGAACACAAGCAAGGGAAACACAATCAACCACGGTGCAATGCACAAGCAACATGATGCAAAACATGGCATGATATGCGGGATGTAATATGCAATGCATATGCGTGCTCCGGAAGGAAAAGATTGAACCAGGCCTCAACTTGACAAACCAAGAGTGCCGCTGGAAAGATGAGTTGATTTCGGTCGAAATCGATATAAAGATCACCGGAATCGGATGCACGGTTTGCAAATGGCAAGCAAAACAATAATGGCACAAATCTGTGATTAACAGCACGATGCCATCTAGAATGCAACAAGAAACTAAGCTACTGCATTCTAACATAGCAACAAAGCACATGGAAGTGATCTACTCAAGATGCTTGACGAAAGATGAACATTGAGCTACGGCTAAATCACACAATAGCAGGCTCAAACAAGCATGGCAAAAGTGCAAAAGATAACAGCATCACAGACTTAGTGAAAATAACATGTCAGGAATTAACATCAGGAAGCAATGTTTAGAGCAAGATAACAACATGCTACAGGATCAGATCATAGCAACACAGGGCATGGCATGAAACTACTCAAAGCATATAACAAAAGTCCCTTACTGACCATAAGCCAAAAAGGATCATAAGATATGATGGCACCCATGTAAACATAGCAAGTTTCTTTAACAGATTCAGACTTAGCAGAAAACTGGACATGGCATAAACAGAGTTATGAAGGCATGTTTGCGAGCTCGATGCACTCAACACAAGGCATTGCATGACAAACTAAGCATACTACCAGCAAGAAGACATGATCAAGAAGCTAAACATGGCAAGAACAACCTCATAGCATGCATGGATCAACTACAACAACCTTGGCAAAATTGATTAACACATAACCAATCTGCCAGGAACATTTTATAGCAAAAGTAGAGCAAGATTGAGTCATGCTAGGACACTCCATAAATGCAAACAAGGGCATGGATGGATAGAGCATAACAATATCTCAAAATCATCCTTACTGAACATGCTCAAAAGAGGCATGGATCACTCTGTAGCAACATGAATACATGGCATAAAAATAACATCAGGGAAATGATTAGAAGAATTCTAAGTCCCTGAAATCAGCAATATCACGAGAGCTACTTTGCATGCTTGTGATAGTCACCACATTGATCATAAAAATACATGGCATACACCCCTGTAAATATGGCATGGCATAGCCCAAAACACATGTAGAGCTCATGCCCATATGCAGCACACAATAATCGTGGCAAAAATGGCAAATGCTCATAAACTGATAAGAATTAGGAACTAACATTATGAAGCACTCTTGCAATAGTCATTAGGGCATCAAGATGTAGTCAAACAAGCATGGTGCAATGGAACAAAATGAAGAGCACAACCAGATGAACATTTCGATATATCATGCACATGAAACAGAGCTACGATGATGAAGTTATGATGCGATGAACATGGCCCGGAAATATCACACAGAAGGGACTTAGAGAAAAATACACCTCCGAGAAAATTCAACAGGATGGAGTGGTTCCGGGACGGAGGGATCCAGGACGGAGACGGTGTTTGGTTCGGATCCGGGTGGATCTCATCTACCCAGGGTGGATCTGGCCAGGACGGGCTCCGGCGAGGATTCTGGCGAGCGGCGCGGCGTGGTCGGTCAGTGGTGGTGGCCGAGCCAAGGCGGTGAGGCAGGGGCACTCCGGCGAGGCACGGGGCGGCGGCCTCGACGCAGGAGGCGCGCGGGGACAGGGCGGCGGCCTCGACGCAGGAGGCGCGCGGGGACAGGGCGGCGGCGAACGGCAAGCTTGGTGGCGGCAGATCGGGCGCAGGGCGCGCCGGACGGCGCGAGCTGCAAAGATCTGGCGAGGCACCGGTGATGGGCGTGTGGCGGTGGTGCGTGATGGCTCCGTCGAAGGTGCGCGGGCGCCTGCGGGAGGCGGCGGCGGGCGGATCCAGGCCCGGGCGGGCCGGCCTCGGGCCCCATGGGCCGCGGTGGGGAGGAGAGAGAGGCGCGCTGAGGTGGCGCTGCCGGATTGGAGGAGGGAGGCGGCGGCGCTGACGTGGCGCGATGTGATTGGCCGGCGTGACGTGTCCGGCGGACATGTCCGGCGCGGAAGGACATGTCCGGCGGCGCGAGGAGGGAGATGGTTAGGGTTCATCCGTGAATTTTCGGGGGAAGACACATATATATAGGTAGGGGGAGCTAGGAGAGTCCAAATGAGGTGCGGTTTTCGGCCACGCGATCATGATCGAATGACCGAGAGGATGGAGGGGGTTTGGATGGGTTTTGGGCCACTTTGGAGGGGTGTTGGGCAGCCACACACACGAGGCCTTTACGGTTCCTCGGTTAACCGTTGGAGTATCAGACGGACTCCAAATGGCACGAAACTTGACAGGCGGTCTACCGGTGGTATACCAAGGCCGCTTGGCAAATCTCGGTCCATTCTGAGAGAGTTTAACACCCGCTCACGAATAGAGGCAAAAGGGAGCGCTGGATTGCAAAACAGACAACGGGGAAAATGCTTGGATGCATAAGGCGAACACGTATGCAAATGCGATGCACATGATGACATGATATGGAATGCATGACACGCAAACAAAAGAGAAGGCAACAATAGTGAATAACTAGAAGACACCTGGCACAACGGTCTCGGGGCGTTACAACACTCCACCAGTACGAGAGGATCTCGTCCCGAGATCTAGAATGGCACCGGGGGAAAACGGAAGAGAAAGAGAAGAGGTAAAACTAAGTTGCTTCTTTGACAAACGAGTGAAACAAATGAACCTTGAGATGTTGAACAAATTGAAAGAAAGAATGCAACAGAGATGAACGAAGTTGAAAGCACTCCGTTAGGAAAGAGGAACAAGGAAGAAACAAATTCGGGCAGCACTCTGGTTGAAAGGGAGGCAAAACTTGATGAGATAAGAGAACTTGAATGAAGAACACGACACTCCGGTTGAATGGATAGGCACAAAAAGAACACGACCCTCGCCATTCGAGATGATGATTGAAAAGAGCAATATCACAAAGCCTCCGTGAGAAAGAATAGAAGATAGATGATTGAAATAAATGAATGGAGAAGAAAATGCCAACTTCTGCCACAATTGAGCTTGAAAAGGCATCCTTAGGAGAAGGGTCGAACGGAGTTGTTGGAAAACCAACAACGAAAAGAGTAAGCTTGTAGTGGGCTTATGAAGAACATCTCAAAACTATGAGGTGAAATTCTGCCACTAACGGAACCAATAGATTGGATTGATATCAACAAGGAGACGAGAAACTTATTTCACCGGGAGGATAAATGAAGAACTTGGGTCATTTATAAGCACCATAAATAGCAACAATCCTTAGGGAAAGCTTTAGGTGAAATATAACCCAAGATAACTCCAATGACGAGATTGATGGATTTAAACTACCTCATTCTTGATAACTTGTGAATCATGAAACACGAAGGGAGAGGGAGATTATCAAGAATGACATAATACCACCTCAAAAGGTAAGGTAGAAGGAATTGCACTTCGGAATGCAAGATGAAGAAAACTTGAGCTCCTATGAAAAGAATCTCGATGAACACTTCGAGAATGAATGAAGTCCTTGATGAACCATCATGTAGAACCTCCATGAAGAACTCTGGTAATAAAAGAATGATCAAATGAAAAGAAGGATGAAAAGAATAAGGTTGAAGCCTTGCAATGATAAGATGGATCTTCATGATGATGAGAGCTTGGAACTCCGGGAAAAGAAAAGATGAACCAATTGAAACCGAGAATTTGATGAACCTCCGGTATAAGGAATTGAATTTAGTAGATGAAACAAGAATAAGAATTACATTATGCTTATCCTTCATCAATTTAGATTGATGACAAGCAACGGATTTGGTATACTACTTATTCTCGTAGAAAGGATTACGATAGATATAACGCCAACTTGAGAAAGTCTTCAATGAACCACCGGTATGATGTAAACAACGAATGAATTGATATGATAAATGAAGGAAGAAGAATCTTGGAAGAACCACCGTAAGAATTAAAAATGAACAAACAAAAGATAAGAAAAAACACCGAGAAGAATTGGAGAACGAATGAAGATACTTGAGGGAATTTAGATACATGTGAGCGAATGGATCACGAGCTGATTAAAGAATACTTGAATGATGCACCGGTAAGATTTGGAGAGAGAGAGAGAGCTGAAAGCTGGAATGAATAAATCTGAGATGATGGGCTCCGGATGATCAAACTGAAAAGACTCCTGAATTGCTCCGGATGGGTGAAAAGAATTCTCACAGTCGAAAAAAATTATGAGAGGAAGGCAACAAGCTAGAACCATGAATCTTCAAGAGAACGGATAAGGATTTAAGAGGAACTCTTCTTCGGTCTTCAAATGTTGAGAATGATGACGAGAACCACCACTGAGAATTTTTGAGGCACTCCAGAATGAAAATTGGAAAGGATGGACCAACGATGAAAAGAATTCGATAGATCTAGGAGAAAGACATTTGACTGATGACAAATCATTCTTATGTCAAACTTTGAAAAGAATTTGAGAACAACTTCGAAAAAATTAGAAGAGTCAGGTAAGATCCTGGGAAAAAGACCTGTGGGTTATGGGCCCACTCAAAAGATACATCATTGAACAATTTAAAAGAGAGATTGCGCCGGTAGAATTAAATGGCTTGAATGAGATAACAACCTCAAGATATCTTGAACGAATTGAGAATGGAAACGCGAATCTTCGAGATATCTTCAACACTCCAGAACAAATGAATAGCGAGAGGTGAGCGATTAAGAAGTGCACCGGCATGAGAAAACATTTAAAACGAGGAAAGGATATGATCAACAAAACTTGAATTGAATCCACCGGAGAAGATAAAAGAAACGAGGAATGATGAACTTGAAGCTCCGTTAGTATCTTCCTGAAAAATCACCGGATAAGAACGTTGAAAGGAAAGAAAGAAGAGTCTTCACATCCATAAGATGGATACTTGATTAAGAAAACCGAGTCCTTGAAGAAAAATGGTGGGAAGGCGGGAAAACAAAGGCAATTTGGGACGGATGAAACAAACAATGTTGAGAAAACTTGAGTTGATCTTGCAGAATGTTGAAATGATTGGATCCACTTGAAGAGGAGCACGCCGGTTGGGAAAAGAATTGGCATGACAATCTCAATGATCAAGAAGGATTATCATCCATATAGGAATATGAGAACACCACTTAGGAAAGGTATGGAATCAACATTTTGTTGGAAATATGCCCTAGAGGCAATAATAAAATGGTTATTATTATATTTCTTTGTTCATGATAATTGTCTATTGTTCATGCTATAATTGTGTTATCCAGAAATCGTAATACATGTGTGAATACATAGACCACAACACGTCCCTAGTGAGCCTCTAGTTGACTAGCTCGTTGATCAAAAGATATTCATGGTTTCCTGACTATGGACATTGGATGTCATTGATAACGGGATCACATCATTAGGAGAATGATGTGACGGACAAGACCCAATCCTAAGCTTAGCTCAAAGACCGTGTAGTTCGTTTGCTGTAGCTTTTCTGAATGTCAAGTATCATTTCCTTAGACCATGAGATTGTGCAACTCCCGGATACCGTAGGAGTGCCTTGGGTGTGCCAAACGTCACAACGTAACTGGGTGACTATAAAGGTACATTACAGGTATCTCTGAAAGTGTCTGTTGGGTTGGCACGAATCGAGACTGGGATTTGTCACTCCGTATGACGGAGAGGTATCTCTAGGCCCACTCGGTAATGCATCATCATAATGAGCTCAATGTGATCAAGTGGTTGATCACGGGATCATGCATTACGGTACGAGTAAAGTGACTTGCCGGTAACGAGACTGAACAAGGTATTGGGATACCGACGATCGAGTCTCGGGCAAGTAACGTACCGATTGACAAAGGGAATTGTATACGGATTGATTGAATCCTCGACATCGTGGTTCATCCGATGAGATCATCGTGGAGCATGTGGGAGCCAACATGGGTATCCAGATCCCGCTGTTGGTTATTGACCGGAGAGGCTTCTCGGTCATGTCTGCATGTCTCCCGAACCCGTAGGGTCTACACACTTAAGGTTCGGTGACGCTAGGGTTGTAGAGATATTAGCACACGGTAACCCGAAAGTTGTTCGGAGTCCCGGATGAGATCCCGGACGTCACGAGGAGTTCCGGAATGGTCCGGAGGTAAAGATTCATATATAGGAAGTCCAGTTTCGGCCTTCGGGAAGGTTTCGGGGTCACCGGTATTGTACCGGGACCACCGGAAGGGTCCCGGGGGTCCACCGGGTGGGGCCACCTATCCCGGAGGGCCCCATGGGCTGAAGTGGGAGGGGAACCAGCCCCTAGTGGGCTGGTGCGCCCCCCTTGGGCCTCCCCCTGCGCCTAGGGTTAGAAACCCTAGGGGTGGGGGCGCCACCCTTGCCTTGGGGGGCAAGGCACCCCCTTGGCCGCCGCCCCCCTAGGAGATTGGATCTCCTAGGGCCGGCGCCCCCCCTAGGCACCCTATATATAGTGGGGGGGAGGGAGGGCTGCGCACCCAAGCCCCTGGCCTCTCCCTCTCCCTCCCGTGACACTCCTCCGTCTCCCAGCGCTTGGCGAAGCCCTGCCGAGATCACCGTTGCTTCCACCACCACGCCGTCGTGCTGCTGGATCTTCATCAACCTCTCCTTCCCCCTTGCTGGATCAAGAAGGAGGAGACGTCTACCAACCGTACGTGTGTTGAACGCGGAGGTGCCGTCCGTTCGGCACTAGGTCATCGGTGATTTGAATCACGTCGAGTACGACTCCATCAACCCCGTTCTCTTGAACGCTTCCGCTCGTGATCTACAAGGGTATGTAGATGCACTCCTCTCTCCCTCGTTGCTAGATGACTCCATAGATTGATCTTGGTGATGCGTAGAAAATTTTAAAATTCTGCTACGTTCCCCAACAGTGGCATCATGAGCTAGGTCTATGCGTAGTTACTATGCACGAGTAGAACACAAAGTAGTTGTGGGCGTCGATATTGTCAATTTGCTTGCCGTTACTAGTCTTATCTTGATTCGGCGGCATCGTGGGATGAAGCGGCCCGGACCAACCTTACACGTACGCTTACGTGAGACCGGTTCCACCGACTGACATGCACTAGTTGCATAAGGTGGCTGGCGGGTGTCTGTCTCTCCCACTTTAGTCGGATCGGATTCGATGAACAGGGTCCTTATGAAGGGTAAATAGAAATTGGCAATTCACGTTGTGGTTTTGGCGTAGGTAAGAAACGTTCTTGCTAGAAACCTATAGCAGCCACGTAAAAACTTGCAACAACAATTAGAGGACGTCTAACTTGTTTTTGCAGCAAGTGTTTTGTGATGTGATATGGCCAAAGGTTGTGATGAATGATGAATGATATATGTGATGTATGAGATTGATCATGTTCTTGTAATAGGAATCACGACTTGCATGTCGATGAGTATGACAACCGGCAGGAGCCATAGGAGTTGTCTTTATTTATTTATGACCTGCGTGTCAACATAAACGTCATGTAATTACTTTACTTTATTGCTAAAGCGTTAGCCATAGTAGTAGAAGTAATAGATGACGAGACAACTTCAAGAAGACACGATGATGGAGATCATGATGATGGAGATCATGGTGTCATGCCGGTGACAACGATGATCATGGAGCCCCGAAGATGGAGATCAAAGGAGCAAATGATATTGGCCATATCATGTCACTATTTGATTGCATGTGATGTTTATCATGTTTTACATCTTATTTGCTTAGAACGACGGTAGCTTAAATAAGATGATCCCTCGTAATAATTTCAAGAAAGTGTTCCCCCTAACTGTGCACCGTTGCGAAGGTTCGTTGTTTCGAAGCACCACGTGATGATCGGGTGTGATAGATTCTAACGTTCGAATACAACGGGTGTAAGACAGATTTACACACGCAATACACTTAGGTTGACTTGACGAGCCTAGCATGTACAGACATGGCCTCGGAACACAGAAGACCGAAAGGTCGAGCATGAGTCGTATAGAAGATACGATCAACATGAAGATGTTCACCGATGTTGACTAGTCCGTCTCACGTGATGATCGGACACGGCCTAGTTAACTCGGATCATGTTATACTTAGATGACTGGAGGGATGTCTATCTGAGTGGGAGTTCATTTAATAATTTGATTAGATGAACTTAATTATCATGAACTTAGTCTAAAATCTTTACAATATGTCTTGTAGATCAAATGGCCCACGTTGTCCTCAACTTCAACGCGTTCCTAGAGAAAACCAAGCTGAAAGACGATGGCAGCAACTATACGGACTGGGTCCGGAACCTGAGGATCATCCTCATAGCTGCCAAGAAAGATTATGTCCTAGAAGCACCGCTAGGTGACGCACCCGTCCCACAGAACCAAGACGTTATGAACGCTTGGCAGACACGTGCTGATGATTACTCCCTCGTTCAGTGCGGCATGCTTTACAGCTTAGAACCGGGGCTCCAAAAGCGTTTTGAGAGACACGGAGCATATGAGATGTTCGAAGAGCTGAAAATGGTTTTTCAAGCTCATGCCCGGGTCGAGAGATATGAAGTCTCCGACAAGTTCTTCAGCTGTAAGATGGAGGAAAATAGTTCTGTCAGTGAGCACATACTCAAAATGTCTGGGTTGCATAACCGCTTGACTCAGCTGGGAGTTAATCTCCCGGATGACGCGGTCATTGACAGAATCCTTCAGTCGCTTCCACCGAGCTACAAGAGCTTTGTGATGAACTTCAATATGCAGGGGATGGAAAAGACCATTCCTGAAGTATTTGCAATGCTGAAATCAGCAGAGGTAGAAGTCAAAAAGGAACATCAAGTGTTGATGGTGAATAAAACCACTAAGTTCAAGAAAGGCAAGGGTAAGAAGAACTTCAAGAAGGACGGCAAGGGAGTTGCCGCGCCCGGTAAGCAAGCTGCCGGGAAGAAGCCAAAGAATGGACCCAAGCCCGAGACTGAGTGTTTTTATTGCAAGGGAAGTGGTCACTGGAAGCGGAACTGCCCCAAATACTTAGCGGACAAGAAGGCCGGCATCACGAAAGGTATATGTGATATACATGTAATTGATGTGTACCTTACCAGTACTCGTAGTAGCTCCTGGGTATTTGATACCGGTGCGGTTGCTCACATTTGTAACTCAAAGCAGGAGCTGCGGAATAAGCGGAGACTGGCGAAGGACGAGGTGACGATGCGCGTCGGGAATGGTTCCAAGGTCGATGTGATCGCCGTCGGCACGCTACCTCTACATTTACCTACGGGATTAGTTTTAAACCTCAATAATTGTTATTTAGTGCCAGCTTTGAGCATGAACATTGTATCAGGATCTCGTTTAATACGAGATGGCTACTCATTTAAATCCGAGAATAATGGTTGTTCTATTTATATGAGAGATATGTTTTATGGTCATGCTCCGATGGTGAATGGTTTATTCTTAATGAATCTCGAGCGTAATGCTACACATATTCATAGTGTGAATACCAAAAGATGTAAGGTTGATAATGATAGTCCCACATACTTGTGGCACTGCCGCCTTGGTCACATAGGTGTCAAACGCATGAAGAAGCTCCATGCAGATGGACTTTTAGAGTCTCTTGATTACGAATCATTTGACACGTGCGAACCATGCCTCATGGGTAAAATGACCAAGACTCCGTTCTCAGGAACAATGGAGCGAGCAACCAACTTATTGGAAATCATACATACTGATGTGTGCGGTCCAATGAGTGTTGAGGCTCGCGGTGGCTATCGTTATGTTCTCACCCTCACTGATGACTTGAGTAGATATGGGTATGTCTACTTAATGAAACACAAGTCTGAGACCTTTGAAAAGTTCAAGGAATTTCAGAGTGAGGTTGAGAATCAACGTGACAGGAAAATCAAGTTCTTGCGATCAGATCGTGGGGGAGAATACTTGAGTCACGAATTTGGCACACACTTAAGAAAATGTGGAATAGTTTCACAACTAACGCCGCCTGGAACACCTCAGCGTAATGGTGTGTCCGAACGTCGTAATCGCACTCTATTAGATATGGTGCGATCTATGATGTCTCTTACCGATTTACCGCTATCATTTTGGGGCTATGCTTTAGAGACTGCCGCATTCACTTTAAATAGGGCTCCGTCGAAATCCGTTGAGACGACACCGTATGAATTATGGTTTGGGAAGAAACCTAAGCTGTCGTTTCTAAAAGTTTGGGGATGCGATGCTTATGTCAAGAAACTTCAACCTGAAAAGCTCGAACCCAAGTCGGAAAAATGCGTCTTCATAGGATACCCTAAAGAAACTGTTGGGTATACCTTCTACCTCAGATCCGAAGGCAAGATCTTTGTTGCCAAGAATGGGTCCTTTCTAGAGAAAGAGTTTCTCTCGAAAGAAATAAGTGGGAGGAAGGTAGAACTTGATGAAGTATTACCTCTTGAACCGGTAAGTGGCGCAGCTCAAGAAAATGTTCCTGAGGTGCCTGCACCGACTAGAGAGGAAGTTGATGATGATCATGAAACTTCAGATCAAGTTGCTACTGAACTTCGTAGGTCCACAAGGACACGTTCCGCACCAGAGTGGTACGGCAACCCTGTCTTGGAAATCATGTTGTTAGACAACGGTGAACCTTCGAACTATGAAGAAGCGATGGCGGGCCCGGATTCCGACAAATGGCTGGAAGCCATGAAATCCGAGATAGGATCCATGTATGAAAACGAAGTATGGACTTTGACTGACTTGCCCGTTGATCGGCGAGCCATAGAAAATAAATGGATCTTTAAGAAGAAGACAGACGCGGATGGTAATGTGACCATCTATAAAGCTCGGCTTGTCGCTAAGGGTTATCGACAAGTTCAAGGGGTTGACTACGATGAGACTTTCTCACCCGTAGCGAAGCTGAAGTCCGTCCGAATCATGTTAGCAATTGCCGCATTCTATGATTATGAGATATGGCAAATGGACGTCAAAACGGCATTCCTTAATGGTTTCCTTAAGGAAGAATTGTATATGATGCAGCCGGAAGGTTTTGTCGATCCTAAGAATGCTGACAAGGTGTGCAAGCTCCAACGCTCGATTTATGGGCTGGTGCAAGCATCTCGGAGTTGGAACATTCGCTTTGATGAGATGATCAAAGCGTTTGGGTTTATGCAGACTTATGGAGAAGCCTGCATTTACAAGAAAGTGAGTGGGAGCTCTGTAGCATTTCTCATATTGTATGTGGATGACATACTGTTGATGGGAAATGATATAGAATTCTTGGAAAGCATAAAGGCCTACTTGAACAAGTGTTTTTCAATGAAGGACCTTGGAGAAGCTGCTTATATATTAGGCATCAAGATCTATAGAGATAGATCGAGACGCCTCATTGGTCTTTCACAGAGTACGTACCTTGACAAGATATTGAAGAAGTTCAAAATGGATCAGTCAAAGAAGGGGTTCTTGCCTGTATTGCAAGGTACGAGATTGAGCACGGCTCAATGCCCGACCACGGCAGAAGATAGAGAAAAGATGAGTGTCGTCCCCTATGCCTCGGCCATAGGGTCTATCATGTATGCTATGCTGTGTACCAGACCTGATGTAAACCTTGCCGTAAGTTTGGTAGGAAGGTACCAAAGTAATCCCGGCATGGAACACTGGACAGCGGTCAAGAATATCCTGAAGTACCTGAAAAGGACTAAGGAAATGTTTCTCGTTTATGGAGGTGACGAAGAGCTCGTCGTAAAGGGTTACGTCGATGCTAGCTTCGACACAGATCTGGATGACTCTAAGTCACAAACCGGATACGTGTATATTTTGAATGGTGGGGCAGTAAGCTGGTGCAGTTGCAAGCAAAGCGTTGTGGCGGGATCTACATGTGAAGCGGAGTACATGGCAGCCTCGGAGGCAGCACAAGAAGCAGTCTGGGTGAAGGAGTTCATTACCGACCTAGGAGTCATACCCAATGCGTCGGGCCCGATGACTCTCTTCTGTGACAACACTGGAGCTATTGCCCTTGCCAAGGAGCCCAGGTTTCACAGGAAGACCAGGCATATCAAGCGTCGCTTCAACTCCATTCGTGAAAGTGTTCAAAATGGAGACATAGAGATTTGTAAAGTACATACGGACCTGAATGTAGCAGATCCGTTGACTAAACCTCTCCCTAGAGCAAAACATGATCAACACCAGAACTGCATGGGTGTTCGATTCATCACAATGTAACTAGAATATTGACTCTAGTGCAAGTGGGAGACTGTTGGAAATATGCCCTAGAGGCAATAATAAAATGGTTATTATTATATTTCTTTGTTCATGATAATTGTCTATTGTTCATGCTATAATTGTGTTATCCGGAAATCGTAATACATGTGTGAATACATAGACCACAACACGTCCCTAGTGAGCCTCTAGTTGACTAGCTCGTTGATCAAAGGATAGTCATGGTTTCCTGACTATGGACATTAGATGTCATTGATAACGGGATCACATCATTAGGAGAATGATGTGATGGACAAGACCCAATCCTAAGCTTAGCTCAAAGATCGTGTAGTTCGTTTGCTGTAGCTTTTCTGAATGTCAAGTATCATTTCCTTAGACCATGAGATTGTGCAACTCCCGGATACCGTAGGAGTGCCTTGGGTGTGCCAAACGTCACAACGTAACTGGGTGACTATAAAGGTACATTACAGGTATCTCCGAAAGTGTCTGTTGGGTTGGCACGAATCGAGACTGGGATTTGTCACTCCGTATGACGGAGAGGTATCTCTGGGCCCACTCGGTAATGCATCATCATAATGAGCTCAATGTGATCAAGTGGTTGATCACGGGATCATGCATTACGGTACGAGTAAAGTGACTTGCCGGTAACGAGACTGAACAAGGTATTGGGATACCGACGATCGAGTCTCGGGCAAGTAACGTACCGATTGACAAAGGGAATTGTATACGGATTGATTGAATCCTCGACATCGTGGTTCATCCGATGAGATCATCGTGGAGCATGTGGGAGCCAACATGGGTATCCAGATCCCGCTGTTGGTTATTGACCGGAGAGGCTTCTCGGTCATGTCTGCATGTCTCCCGAACCCGTAGGGTCTACACACTTAAGGTTCGGTGACGCTAGGGTTGTAGAGATATTAGCACACGGTAACCCGAAAGTTGTTCGGAGTCCCGGATGAGATCCCGGACGTCACGAGGAGTTCCGGAATGGTCCGGAGGTAAAGATTCATATATAGGAAGTCCAGTTTCGGCCATCGGGAAGGTTTCGGGGGTCACCGGTATTGTACCGGGACCACCGGAAGGGTCCCGGGGGTCCACCGGGTGGGGCCACCTATCCCGGAGGGCCCCATGGGCTGAAGTGGGAGGGGAACCAGCCCCTAGTGGGCTGGTGCGCCCCCCCTTGGGCCTCCCCCTGCGCCTAGGGTTAGAAACCCTAGGGGTGGGGGCGCCACCCTTGCCTTGGGGGGCAAGGCACCCCCTTGGCCGCCGCCCCCCTAGGAGATTGGATCTCCTAGGGCCGGCGCCCCCCCTAGGCACCCTATATATAGTGGGGGGAGGGAGGGCTGCGCTCCCAAGCCTTTGGCCTCTCCCTCTCCCTCCCGTGACACTCCTCCGTCTCCCAGCGCTTGGCGAAGCCCTGCCGAGATCACCGTTGCTTCCACCACCACGCCGTCGTGCTGCTGGATCTTCATCAACCTCTCCTTCCCCCTTGCTGGATCAAGAAGGAGGAGACGTCTCCCAACCGTACGTGTGTTGAACGCGGAGGTGCCATCCGTTCGGCACTAGGTCATCGGTGATTTGAATCACGTTGAGTACGACTCCATCAACCCCGTTCTCTTGAACGCTTCCGCTCGTCATCTACAAGGGTATGTAGATGCACTCCTCTCTCCCTCGTTGCTAGATGACTCCATAGATTGATCTTGGTGATGTGTAGAAAATTTTAAAATTCTGCTACGTTCCCCAACACATTTGACATCGAAGCAACTCGAAAATCACAAATAAAAGAAAACAAGGATTGGCTTGCAGAATAAGCCGGAACAAACATATGATAGAGATTTTGTCCGAAGTTTTCATGGTGAGGCCCACACGGGCTCGATCGTACAGCACCATCATGTACAAGGCAGTGCACATGACATACGAAGCATCCCCGAGTCAGCATAGCCAAGGACTCTTTAAGACACAACGAGACCACTGTAAAACCAACCGTGGATAGGCGGACCACTAGACGTCGAACCCCAATCTCATATCATGCATCTGTCGGAAAGATATCCTAAGAGCTACTTCAATTCCCACTTATAAACTCCCGAAACTTTCTGGTTATGCAATTAGGTGTTGGGGATACAGGGGAAGCATAATATCTCACCCAAAACTAACAAATCCTGCATCCAGCTGTATCCATCCTTCAACACATAACCAAGAAACCTTCGGAAATCATTTACCTCAACCTTCGAAAAGCATCCGTTATACGAGTTATGGCGATACTCCCGAACTCCCGCCCCAGTACTGGGCGGCGTCGAGGTTATCTCACCAACAACTGCATAAAAGAGATTTTCGACGCAAAACTCAGGTATTCCAGAACTGCAACGATAAAATTGTGATGACAACACCTTGGAGCTCAACTCCCCGGGACACTGCCACAACCCCTAAATGTCAGGAGGCACCAAGAACAATGTTCTCGTCACAAAACCATCAGAACGATTCCAAGATACCCGCATAATCCTAAAAAAATTTAGTGAAATTTGAGGAGAGAAGAGTCAAAACTCTATGTCAGGAGGCTTCACCAGAGTGACGAAGGGACTGAGGAGTAAAAAGAATCCTACTCTCCGATATATAGAATCCAAAAAGACTCAAAACATTTTTCTAGACTCAACAACGCCAACGATTCGATCAAGCAGGGAGCTCCTAAGTCGGGGAAGGCTCTGATACCAACTTGTAACACCCATGATGCGGCTATATCTCCCACATGTCGGAGCACGACTTAGAGGCATAACTGCATAGTAGGCATGTCGCAAGAGGGGTAATCTTTACACATCCCATGTACTGAATAAGCAAGGGATAAAGAGTTGGCTTACAATCGCCACTTCACACAATACATAAATATAGCATTACATCATCCAGAATACAATCAAGGTCCGACTACGGAACCAAAATAAAATAAGACCACCCCTAATGCTAGATCCCCAATCGCCCCAACTGGGCTCCACTACTGAACGACTGGAAACGAAACAACACAACGAACACAAACCTCATCGAGCTCCTCCTTGAGCTCGGTTGCGTCACCTGCACTGGTATCATCGGTACCTGCAACTGCTTTTTGGAAGTAATCTGTGAGTCACAGGGACTTGGCAATCTCACACCCTCGCGATCAAGACTATTTAAGCTTATGGGTAGGAAAAGGTAGTAAGGTGGAGCTGCAGCAACCACTAGCATATATGGTGGCTAACTTACGCAAATGAGAGCGAGAAGAGAAGCAAAGCACGGTCGTAAACTAGAAGTGATCAAGAAGTGATCCTAAAACTACTTACGTCAAACATAACACAAGAACCATGTTCACTTCCCGGACTCCACCGAAAAGAGACCATCACGGCTACTCACGCGGTTGATGCATTTTTAAATAAGTAAACTGTCAAGTTTTCTACAACCGGATATTAACAAATTCCCATCTGCCCATAACCGCTGGCATGGCTTTCGAAAGTTCAAAACCCTGCAGGGGTGTCCCAACTTAGCCCATCACAAGCTCTCACGGTCAACGAAGGATATTCCTTCTCCAAGGAAGACCCGATCAGACTCGGAATCCCGGTTACAAGACATTTTGACAATGGTAAAATAAGACCAGCAAAGCCACCCGATGTGCCGACAAATCCCGATAGGAGTCGCACGTATCTCATTCTCAGGGCAACACCGGATGAGACTAGCTACGAGTAAAACCAACCCTCAAGTTTCCCCGAGGTGGCCCCGCAGGCAGCTCAGTTGGACCAAAACTCAAAGGAGCACTGGCCCGGGGGGTTAAAATAAAGATGACCCTAGGGCTCTGGAAACCCAAGGGAAAAGGCTAGGTTGTTAGTGTAAATGTAAAACCAAGGTTGGGCCTTGCTGGAGGAGTTTTACTCAAGCTGAACTGTCAAGGGGTTCCCATTATAACCCAACCGCGTAAGGAACACAAAATCAAGGAACATAACACCGGTATGACGGAAACTAGGGCGTCAAGAGTGGAACAAAACACCAGGCATAAGGCCGAGCCTTCCACCCTTTACCAAGTATATAGATGCATTAATATAATAAGAGATATTGTGATATCCCATAGCAACGCTATAAGAGGGGCTGAGCAAAGCGGTAACATAGCCAAACAATGGTTTGCTAGGACAAGGTGGGTTAGAGGTTTGACATGGCAATATGGGAGGCATGATAGAGCAAGTGGTAGGTATTGCAGCATACCAAAAGAGCGAGCAACTAGCAAGCAAAGATAGAAGTGATTTCGAGGGTATGGTCATCTTGCCTGCAAAGTTCTCCGAGTTGACGTAAGCTCGATCCTCGTAAGCGTACTCAACGGGTTCCTCGATCACGTACTCGTCTCCCGGCTCTACCCAAGGCAAGAACACAAGCAAGGGAAACACAATCAACCATGGTGCAATGCACAAGCAACATGATGCAAAACATGGCATGATATGCGGGATGTAATATGCAATGCATATGCGTGCTCCGGAAGGAAAAGATTGAACCAGGCCTCAACTTGACAAACCAAGAGTGCCACTAGACAGATGAGTTGATTTCGGTCGAAATCGATATAAAGATCACCGGAATCGGATGCACGGTTTGCAAATGTCAAGCAAAACAATAATGGCACAAATATGCGATTAACAACACGATGCCATCTAGAATGCAACAAGAAACTAAGCTACTCCACTCTAACATAGCAACAAAGCACATGGAAGTGATCTACTCAAGATTCTTGACAAAAGATGAACACTGAGCTACGGCTAAATCTCACAATAGCAGGCTCAAACAAGCATGGCAAAAGTGCAAAAGATAACAGCATCACAGACTTAGTGAAAATAACATGTCAGGAATTAACATAAGGAAGCAATGTTTAGAGCAAGATAACAACATGCTACGAGATCATATCATAGCAACACAAGGCATGGCATGAAACTACTCAAAGCATATAACAAAAGTCCCTTACTGACCATAGGCCAAAAAGGATCATAAGATATGATGGCACCCATGTAAACATAGCAAGTTTCGTTAACAGATTTAGACTTAGCAGAAAACTGGACATGGCATAAACAGAGTTATGAAGGCATGTTTGCGAGCTCGATGCACTCAATACAAGGCATTGCATGACAAACTAAGCATACTACCAGCAAGAAGACATGATCGAAGCTAAACATGGCAAGAACAACCTCATAGCATGCATGGATCAACTACAACAACCTTGGCAAAATTGATTAACACATAACCAATCTGCCCGGAACATTTTATAGCAAAAGTAGAGCAAGATTGAGTCATGTTAGGACACTCCATAAATGCAAACAAGGGCATGGATGGATAGAGCATAACAATATCTCAAAATCATCCTTACTGAACATGCTCAAAAGAGGCATGGATCACTCTATAGCAACATGAATACATGGCATAAAAATAACATCAGGGAAATGATTAGAAGAATTCTAAGTCCCCGAGATCAGCAATATCACGAGAGCTACTTTGCATGCTTGTGATATTCACCACATTGATCATAAAAATACATGGCATACACCCCTATAAATATGGCATGGCATAGCCCAAAACACATGTAGAGCTCATGCCCATATGCAGCACACAATAATCATGGCAAAAATGACAAATGATCATAAACTGATAAGAATCAGGAACTAACATTATGAAGCACTCTTGCAACAGTCATTAGGGCAACAAGATGTAGTCAAACAAGCATGGTGCAATGGAACAAAATGAAGAGCACAACGAGATGAACATTTTGATATATCATGCACATGAAACAGAGCTACGATGATGAAGTTATGATGCGATGAACATGGCCTAGAAATATCACAGAGAAGGGACTTAGAGAAAAATAGACCTCCGAGAAAAGTCAACGGGATGGAGTGGTTCCGGGATGGAGGGATCCAGGACGGAGACGGTGTTTGGTTCGGATCCGGGTGGATCTCATCCACCCGTGGTGGATCTGGCCGGGACGGGCTCCGGCGAGGATTCCGGCGAGCGGCGCGGCGTGGTCGGTCGGTGGTGGTGGCCGGAGCCAAGGCGGTGAGGCAGGGGCACTCCGGCGAGGCACGGGCGGCGGCCTCGGCGCGGGAGGCGCACAGGGACAGGGCGGCGGCGAACGGCGAGCTCGGTGGCGGCGGATCGGGCGCAGGGCGCGCCGGACGGCGGCGAGCGACGAAGATCTGGCGAGGCACCGGCGATGGGCGCGCGGCGGTGGAGCGCGATGGCTCCGGCGAAGGCGCGCGGGCGCGGGCGCCTGCGGGAGGCGACGGCGGGCGGATCCGGGCTCGGGCGGGCCGGCCTCGGGCCCCACGGGCCGCGGTGGGGAGGAGAGAGAGGCGCGGTGAGGTGGCGCTGCCGGATTGGAGGAGGGAGGCGGCGGCGCTGACGTGGCGTGATGTGATTGGCCGGCGCGACGTGTCCGGCGGACATGTCCGGCGGAGAAGGACATGTCCAGCGGCGCGAGGAGGGAGATGGTTAGGGTTCATCCATGAATTTTTGGGGGAAGACACATATATATAGGTAGGGGAGCTAGGAGAGTCCAAATGAGGTGCGGTTTTCGGCCACGCGATCGTGATCGAACGACCGAGAGGATGGAGGGGGTTTGGATGGGTTTTGGGCCACTTTGGAGGGGTGTTGGGCTGCAACACACACGAGGCCTTTACGGTTCCTTGGTTAACCGTTGGAGTATCAAACGGACTCCAAATGGCACGAAACTTGACAGGCGGTCTACCGGTGGTATACCAAGGCCGCTTGGAAAATATCGGTCCATTCGAGAGAGTTTAATACCCGCTCACGAATAGAAGCAAAAGGGAGCGTCGAAGGACATAGGAGCGCTAGATTGCAAAATGGAGAACGGGAAAATGCTCGGATGCATGAGACGAACACGTATGGAAATGTGATGCACATGATGACATGATATGAAATGCATGACACGCAAACAGAAGACAAGACAACAACAGCGAATAACTGGAAGACACCTGGCGCAACGGTCTCGGGGCATTACATAGTCATCTTGTCCATGAGGCATGGTTCGCAAGCATCAAGTGATTCATAATCAAGTGATTCCAAAAGTCCATTGGCATGGAGTTTCTTCATGCGGTTTACACAAATATGACCTAAACGGCAGTGCCACAAATAGGTTGCACTATCATTATTAACTTTGCATGTTTTGGCTTCAATATTATGAATATGTGTATCACTACGATCGAGATTCAATAAACCATTCACCTTGGGTGTATGACCACAGAAGGTTTTATTCATGTAAACAGAATAACAATTATTCTTTGACTTAAATGAATAACCTTATTGTAATAAACATGATCCAATCATATTATGCTCAACGCAGACACTAAATAACATTTATTTTAGGTTCAACACTAATCCTGAAGGTAAAGGGAGTGTGCAATGGTGATCTTATCAACCTTGGAATCATTTCCAACACACATCGTCACCTCGTCCTCAACTAGTCTTTGTTTATTTTGCAACTCCCGTTTTGAGTTACTACTCTTAGCAACTGAACTAGTATCAAATACCGAGGGGTTTGCTATAAACACTAGTAAAGTACACATCAATAACATGTATATCAAATATCCTTTGTTCACTTTGCCATCCTTCTTATCCGCCAAGTATCTAGGGCAGTTCCACTTCTAGTGACCATTTCCTTTGCAGTAGAAGCACTCAGTTTCAGGCTTGGGTCTAGCTTTGGGCTTCTTCTGGGAGTGGCAACTTGCTTGCCATTCTTCTTGAAGTTCCCTTTCTTTCCCTTGCCCTTTTACTTGAAACTAGTGGTCTTGTCAGCCATCAACACTTGATGCTTTTTCTTGATTTCTACCTTCGCCAATTTCAGCATCGCGAAGAGCTTTGGGAATCGTTTCCATTATCCCTTGCATATTATAGTTCATCACGAAGTTCTAGTAACTTGGTGACAGTGACTAGAGAACTCTGTCAATCACTATCTTATCGGGAAGATTAACTCCCACTTGATTCAAGTGATTGTAGTACTCAGACATTCTGAGCACATGCTCACTCGTTGAGCTATTCTCCTCCATCTTGTAGGCAAAGTACAGCAAAGGTCTCATACCTTTCGACATGGGCATGAGTCTGAAATACTAATTTCAACTCTTGGAACATCTCATATGCTCCGTGGCGTTCAAAACATCTTTGAAGCCCCTATTCTAAGCCGTAAAGCATGGTGCACTAAACTATCAAGTAGTCATCATATCGAGCTTGCCAAACGTTCATAACGTCTGCATCTGCTCATCCAATCAGTCTGTCACCGCGATGCATCAAGGACATAGTG
The DNA here is from genome assembly GCF_018294505.1 of Triticum aestivum. Classification (NCBI taxonomy): domain Eukaryota; kingdom Viridiplantae; phylum Streptophyta; class Magnoliopsida; order Poales; family Poaceae; genus Triticum; species Triticum aestivum. Next base: position 275,480,831 of record NC_057806.1, read on the forward strand.
CAGCAATGAGATCTTTCAACTTAGTTTTCTCTAGGAACATATCAAAAATAAAACAGGGGAGCTAAACGCGAGCTATTGATCTACAACATAGATATGCTAATACTAACAGGACTAAGTTCATGATAAATTTAAAAGTTCAATTAATCATATTACTTAAGAACTCCCACTTAGATAGACATCCCTCTAATCATCTAAGTGATTACGTGATCCATATCAACTAAACCATGTCCGAGCATCACGTGAGATGGAGTAGTTTTCAATGGTGAACATCACTATGTTGATCATATCTACTATATGATTCACGCTCGACCTTTCGGTCTCAGTGTTCCGAGGCCATATCTGCATATGCTAGGCTCGTCAAATTTAACCCGAGTATTCTACATGTGCAAAACTGGCTTGCACCCGTTGTATGTGAACGTAGAGCTTATCACACCCGATCATCGCGTGGTGTCTCGGCACGATGAACTTTCGCAACGGTGCATACTCAGGGAGAACACTTATCCCTTGAAATTTAGTGAGAGATCATCTTATAATGGTACCGCCGAACTAAGCAAAATAAGATGCATAAAGGATAAACATCACATGCAATCAAAATATGTGACATGATATGGCCATGATCATCTTGCGCCTTTGATCTCCATCTCCAAAGTACCGTCATGATCTCTATCGTCATCGGCATGAAACCATGATCTCCATCATCTTGATCGCTATCAACATGTCATCACATGGTCGTCTCACCAACTATTGCTCTTTCAACTATTGCTATCGCATAGTGATAAAGTAAAGCAATTATTTGGTGCTTGCATCTTATGCAATAAAGAGACAACCATAAGGCTTCTGCCAGTTGCCGATAACTTCGACAAAACATGATCATCTCATACAACTTATATCTCATCACATCTTGACCATATCACATCACAACAAGCCCTGCAAAAACAAGTTAGACGTCCTCTACTTTGTTGTTGCAAGTTTTGCGTGGCTGCTACGGGCTGAGCAAGAACCGTTCTTACCTACGCATCAAAAACCACAATGGGGTATAGTGATTGCTTTTTGATCTTCAGAAAGAACCCTGTTCGTTGAATCCGACTCAACTAAAGTTGGAGAAACAGACACCCGCTAGCCACCTGTGTGCGAAGCACGGCGGTAGAACCAGTCTCGCGTAATGTCGGTCTGGGCCGCTTCATCCAACAATACCGTCGAATCAAGAATCAACTAGTAACGGCAAGCAATATGTATATACTCACGCCCACAACTCCTTTGTTTTCTACTCGTGCATATAACATCTACGCTTAGACCTGGCTCGGATGCCACTGTTGGGGAACACAGTAATTTCAAAATTTTCCTACGCACACGAAAGATCATGGTGATGCATAGCAACGAGAGGGGAGAGTGTTGTCTGTTGGGGAATGTAGCAGAATTTTAAAATTTCCTATGCATCACCAAGATCAATCTATGGAGTCATCTAGCAACGAGGGAGAGAGGAGTGCATCTACATACCCTTGTAGATCGTGCGCGGAAGCGTTCAAGAGAACGGGGTTGATGGAGTCGTACTCGACGTGATCCAAATAACCGATGACCTAGTGCCGAACGGACGGCACCTCCGCGTTAAACACACGTATGGTTGGGAAGACGTCTCCTCCAACTTGATCCAGCAAGGGGGAAGGAGAGGTTGATGAAGATCCAGCAGCATGACAGCGTGGTGGTGGATGCAGCAGGATCCCGGCAGGGCTTCACCAAGCGCAAGCGGGGAGGAGAGGTGTTACGGAGGGAGAGGGAGGCGCCAAGAGCCAGGGGTGCGGCTGCCCTGCCTCCCCCCTCTTTATATAGGGGCCTTGGGGAGGCGCCGTCCCTAGGATATGGATCTCCAAGGGGGCGGCGGCCAAGGGGTGGCTTCCCCCCAAGCCAAGTGGGGGGCGCCCCCACCCCTAGGGTTTCCCAACCCTAGGCGCAGGGGAGGCCCAAGGGGGGGCGCACCAGCCCACTAGGGGCTGGTTCCCCTCCCAATTCAGCCCATGGGGCCCTCCGGGATAGGTGGCCTCACCCGGTGGACCCCCGGGACCCTTCCGGTGGTCCCGGTACAATACCGGTGACCCCCGAAACCTTCCCGATGGCCGAAACTGAACTTCCTATATATAAATCTTTACCTCCGGACCATTCCGGAACTCCTCGTGACGTCTGGCATCTCATCCGGGACTCTGAACAACTTTCGGGTTACTACATACTAATATCTCTACAACCCTAGCGTCACCGAACCTTAAGTGTGTAGACCCTACGGGTTCGGGAGACATGCAGACATGACCGAGATGCCTCTCCGGTCAATAACCAACAGCGGGATCTGGATACCCATGTTGGCTCCCACATGCTCCACGATGATATCATCGGATGAACCACGATGTCGAGGATTCAATCAATCCGTATACAATTCCCTTTGTCAATCGGTACGTTACTTGCCCGAGACTCGATCGTCGGTATCCCAATACCTCGTTCAATCTCGTTACCGGCAAGTCACTTTACTCGTACCGTAATGCATGATCCCGTGATCAACCACTTGGTCACATTGAGCTCATTATGATGATGCATTACCGAGTGGGCCCAGAGATACCTCTCCTTTATACGGAGTGACAAATCCCAGTCTCGATTCGTGCCAACCCAACAGACACTTTCGGAGATACCTGTAGTGTACCTTTGTAGTCACCCAATTACTTGTGACGTTTGGCACACCCAAAGCACTCCTACGGTATCCGGGAGTTACACAATCTCATGGTCTAAGGAAATGATACTTGACATTCGGAAAAGCTACAGCAAATGAACTACACGATCTTTGAGCTATGCTTAGGATTGGGTCTTGTCCATCACATCATTCTCCTAATGATGTGATCCCGTTATCAATGACATCCAATGTCCATAGTCAGGAAACCATGACTATCTTTTGATCAACGAGCTAGTCAACTAGAGGCTCACTAGGGACGTGTTGTGGTCTATGTATTCACACATGTATATGATTTCCGGATAACACAATTATAGCATGAACAATAGACAATTATCATGAACAAAGAAATATAATAATAACCATTTTATTATTGCCTCTAGGGCATATTTCCAACAGTCTCCCACTTGCACTAGAGTCAATAGTCTAGTTACATTGTGATGAATTGAACACCCATGCAGTTCTGGTGTTGATCACGTTTTGCTCTAGGGAGAGGTTTAGTCAACGGATCTGCCACATTCAGGTCTGTATGTACTTTACAAATCCCTATGTCTCCATTTTGAACTCTTTCACGAATGGAGTTGAAGCGACGCTTGATATGCCTCGTCTTCCTGTGAAACCTGGGCTCCTTGGCAAGGGCAATAGCTCCAGTGTTGTCACAGAAGAGAGTCATCGGGCCCGACACATTCGGTATGACTCCTAGGTCGGTAATGAACTCCTTCACCCAGACTGCTTCTTGTGCTGCCTCCGAGGCTGCCATGTACTCCGCTTCACATGTACATCCCGCCACAACACTTTGCTTGCAACTGCACCAGCTTACTGCCCCACCATTCAAAATATACATGTATCCGGTTTGTGACTTAGAGTCATCCAGATCTGTGTCGAAGCTAGCATCGACGTAACCCTTTACGACGAGCTCTTCGTCACCTCCACAAACGAGAAACATATCCTTAGTCCTTTTCAGGTACTTCAGCATATTCTTGACCGATGTCCAGTGTTCCATGTCGGGATTACTTTGGTACCTTCCTATCAAACTTACGGCAAGGTTTACATCAGGTCTGGTACACAACATAGCATACATGATAGACCCTATGGCCGAGGCATAGGGGACGACACTCATCTTTTCTCTATCTTCTGCCGTAGTCGGGCATTGAGCCATGCTCAATCTCGTACCTTGCAATACAGGCAAGAACCCCTTCTTTGACTGATCCATTTTGAACTTCTTCAATATCTTGTCAAGGTATGTACTCTGTGAAAGACCAATGAGGCGTCTCGATCTATCTCTATAGATCTTGATGCCTAATATACAAGCAGCTTCTCCAAGGTCCTTCATTGAAAAACACTTGTTCAAGTAGGCCTTTATGCTTTCCAAGAATTCTATATCATTTCCCATCAACAGTATGTCATCCACATACAATATGAGAAATGCTACAGAGCTCCCACTCACTTTCTTGTAAATGCAGGCTTCTCCATAAGTCTGTGTAAACCCAAACGCTTTGATCATCTCATCAAAACGAATGTTCCAACTCCGAGATGCTTGCACCAGCCCATAAATCGAGCGTTGGAGCTTGCACACCTTGTCAGCATTCTTAGGATCGACAAAACCTTCCGGCTGCATCATATACAATTCTTCCTTAAGGAAACCATTAAGGAATGCCGTTTTGACGTCCATTTGCCATATCTCAAAGTCATTGAATGCGGCAATTGCTAACATGATTCGGACGGACTTCAGCTTCGCTATGGGTGAGAAAGTCTCATCGTAGTCAACCCCTTGAACTTGTCGATAACCCTTAGCGACAAGCCGAGCTTTATAGATGGTTACGTTACCATCCGCGTCTGTCTTCCTCTTAGAGATCCATTTATTTTCTATGGCTCGCCGATCATCGGGCAAGTCAGTCAAAGTCCATACTTCATTTTCATACATGGATCCTATCTCCAATTTCATGGCTTCCAGCCATTTGTCGGAATCCGGGCCCGCCATCGCTTCTTCATAGTTTGAAGGTTCACCGTTGTCTAACAACATGATTTCCAAGACAGGGTTGCCGTACCACTCTGGTGCGGAACGTGTCCTTGTGGACCTACGAAGTTCAGAAGCAACTTGATCTGAAGTTTCATGATCATCATCATTAACTTCCTCTCTAGTCGGTGCAGGCACCTCAGGAACATTTTCTTGAGCTGCGCCACTTACCGGTTCAAGAGGTAATACTTCATCAAGTTCTACTTTCCTCCCACTTATTTCTTTCGAGAGAAACTCTTTCTCTAGAAAGGACCCATTCTTGGCAACAAAGATCTTGCCTTCGGATCTGAGGTAGAAGGTATACCCAATAGTTTCTTTAGGGTATCCTATGAAGACGCATTTTTCCGATTTGGGTTCGAGCTTTTCAGGTTGAAGTTTCTTGACATAAGCATCACATCCCCAAACTTTTAGAAATGACAGCTTAGGTTTCTTCCCAAACCATAATTCATACGGTGTCGTCTCAACGGATTTCGACGGAGCCCTATTTAAAGTGAATGCGGCAGTTTCTAAAGCATAGCCCCAAAATGATAGCGATAGATCGGTAAGAGACATCATAGATCGCACCATATCCAATAGAGTGCGATTACAACGTTCGGACACACCATTACGCTAAGGTATTCCAGGCGGCGTGAGTTGTGAAACTATTCCACATTTTCTTAAGTGTGTGCCAAATTCGTGACTCAGGTATTCTCCCCCACGTTCTGATCGCAAGAACTTGATTTTCTTGTCACGTTGATTCTCAACCTCACTCTGAAATTCCTTGAACTTTTCAAAGGTCTCAGACTTGTGTTTCATTAAGTAGGCATACCCATATCTACTCAAGTCATCTGTGAGGGTGAGAACATAACGATAGCCACCGCGAGCCTCAACACTCATTGGACCGCACACATCAGTATGTATGATTTCCAATAAGTCGATTGCTCGCTCCATTGTTCCTAAGAAAGAAGTCTTGGTCATTTTACCCATGAGGCATGGTTCGCACGTGTCAAATGATTCGTAATCAAGAGACTCCAAAAGTCCATCTGCATGGAGCTTCTTCATGCGTTTGACACCTATGTGACCAAGGCGGCAGTGCCACAAGTATCTGGGACTATCATTATCAACCTTACATCTTTTGGTATTCACACTATGAATATGTGTAACATTACGCTCGAGATTCATTAAGAATAAACCATTCACCAATGGAGCATGACCATAAAACATCTCTCTCATATAAATAGAACAACCATTATTCTCGGATTTAAATGAGTAGCCATCTTGAATTAAACGAGATCCTGATACAATGTTCATGCTCAAAGATGGCACCAAATAACAATTATTGAGGTTTAAAACTAATCCCATAGGTAAATGTAGAGGTAGCCGACGGCGATCACATCGACCTTGGAACCATTCCCGACGCGCATCGTCACCTCGTCCTTCGCCAGTCTCCGCTTATTCCACAGCTCCTGCTTTGAGTTACAAATGTGAGCAACCGCACCGGTATCAAATACCCAGGAGCTACTACGAGTACTGGTAAGGTACACATCAATTACATGTATATCACATATACCTTTAGTGTTGCCGGCCTTCTTGTCTGCTAAGTATTTGGGGTAGTTCCGCTTCTAGTGACCACTTCCCTTGCAATAAAAACACTCAGTCTCAGGCTTGGGTCCATTCTTTGGCTTCTTCCCGGCAGCTTGCTTATCGGGCGCGGCAACTCCCTTGCTGTTCTTCTTGAAGTTCTTTTTACCCTTGCCTTTCTTGAACTTAGTGGTTTTATTCACCATCAACACTTGATGTTCCTTTTTGATTTCCACCTCTACTGATTTCAGCATTGAATACACCTCAGGAATGGTCTTTTCCATCCCCTGCATATTGAAGTTCATCAGAAATCTCTTGTAGCTCGGTGGAAGCGACTGAAGGATTCTGTCAATGACCGCGTCATCCGGGAGATTAACTCCCAGCTGAGTCAAGCGGTTATGCAACCCAGACATTTTGAGTATGTGCTCACTGACAGAACTATTTTCCTCCATCTTACAACTGAAGAACTTGTCAGAGACTTCATATCTCTCGACCCGGGCATGAGCTTGGAAAACCATTTTCAGCTCTTCGAACATCTCATATGCTCCTTGTCTCTCAAAACGCTTTTGGATCCCCGGTTCTAAGCTGTAAAGCATGCCGCACTGAACGAGGGAGTAATTGTTGGAAATATGCCCTAGAGGCAATAATAAAATGATTATTATATTTCCTTGTTCATGATAATTGTCTATTATTCATGCTATAATTGTATTATACGGAAATCGTAATACATGTGTGAATACATAGACCACAATGTGTCCCTAGTGAGCCTCTAGTTGACTAGCTCGTTGATCAACAGATAGTCATGGTTTCCTGGCTATGGACATGGGGATGTCATTGATAACGGGATCACGTCATTAGGAGAATGATGTGATGGACAAGACCCAATCCTAAGCTTAGCTCAAAGATCGTGTAGTTCGTTTGCTGTAGCTTTTCTGAATGTCAAGTATCATTTCCTTAAACCATGAGATTGTGCAACTCCCGGATACCGTAGGAGTACTTTGGGTGTACCAAACATCACAACGTAACTGGGTGACTATGAAGGTACATTACAGGTGTCTCCGAAAGTGTCTGTTGGGTTGGCACGAATCGAGACCGAGATTTGTCACTCCGTATGACGGAGAGGTATCTCTGGGCCCACTCGGTAATGCATCATCATAATGAGCTCAAAGTGATCAAGTGGTTGATCACGGGATCATGCATTATGGTACGAGTAAAGTGACTTGCCGGTAACGAGACTGAACAAGGTATTGGGATACTGACGATCGAGTCTCGGGCAAGTAACATACCGATTGACAAAGGGAATTGTATACGGGGTTGCTTGAATCCTCGACATCGTGGTTCATCCGATGAGATCATCGAGGAGCATGTGGGAGCCAACATGGGTATCCAGATCCCGCTGTTGGTTATTGGCCGGAGAGCCGTCTCGGTCATGTCTACATGTCTCCCGAACCCGTAGGGTCTACACACTTAAGGTTCGGTGACGCTAGGGTTGTAGAGATATGAGTATGCAGTAACCTGAAAGTTGTTCGGAGTCCCGGATGAGATCCCGGACATCACGAGGAGTTCCGGAATGGTCCGGAGGTGAAGAATTATATATAGGAAGTGCAGTTTCGGCCATCGAGAGAGTTTCGGGGGTCACCGGTATTGTACCGGGACCACCGGAAGGGTCCCGGGGGTCCACCGGGTGGGGCCACCCATCCCGGAGGGCCCCATGGGCTGAAGTGGGGAGGGGAACCAGCCCCTGGTGGGCTGGTGCGCCCCCCCTTGGGCCCCCCATGCGCCTAGGGTTGGGAACCCTAGGGGAGGGGGCGCCTCCACTTGCCTTGGGGGTACTCCACCCCCTTGGCCGCCGCCCCCCCTAGGAGATCCCATCTCCTAGGGACGGCGCACCCCCTAGGGGGCCTATATAAAGGGGGGAGGGCAGCAAAACCTCAAGTCTTGGCGCCTCCCTCTCCCCTGCTACACCTCTCCCTCTCGTAGAAGCTCGGCGAAGCCCTGCTGCGATCACTGCTGCATCCACCACCACGCCGTCGTGCTGCTGGATCTTCATCAACCTCTCCTTCCCCCTTGCTAGATCAAGAAGGAGGAGACGTCATCCACTCCGTACGTGTGTTGAACACGGAGGTGCCGTCCGTTCGGCACTTGGTCATTGGTGATTTGGATCACGGCAAGTATGACTCCATCATCCCCGTTCTCTTGAACGCTTCCGCTCGCGATCTACAAGGGTATGTAGATGCAGTCTCCTCTCATTGCTAGTTGACTCCATAGATTGATCTTGGTGAAACATAGAATTTTTTTTGTTTTCTGCAACATTCCCCACAGTGGCATCATGAGCTAGGTCTATGCGTAGTTACTATGCACGAGTAGAACACAAAGTAGTTGTGGGCGTCGATATTGTCAATTTGCTTGCCGTTACTAGTCTTATATTGATTCGGCGGCATCGTGGGATGAAGCGGCCCGGACCAACCTTACACGTACGCTTACGTGAGACCGGTTCCACCGACTGACATGCACTAGTTACATAAGGTGGCTGGCGGGTGTCTGTCTCTCCCACTTTAGTCGGATCGGATTCGATGAACAGGGTCCTTATGAAGGGTAAATAAAATTGGCAATTCACGTTGTGGTTTTGGCATAGGTAAGAAAACGTTATTGCTAGAACCCTATTGCAGCCACGTAAAACTTGCAACAACAATTAGAGGACGTCTAACTTGTTTTTTGCAGCAAGTGTCATGTGATGTGATATGGCCAAAGTTGTGATGAATGATGAATGATATATATGTGATGTATGATATCATGTTCTTGTAATAGGAATCACGACTTGCATGTCGATGAGTATGACAACCGGCAGGAGCCATAGGAGTTGTCTTTATTTTTGTATGACCTGTGTGTCATTGAGAAATGCCATGTAAATTACTTTACTTTATTGCTAAACGTGTTAGCCATAGTAGTAGAAGTAATAGTTGGCGAGCAACTTCATGGAGACACGATGATGGAGATCATGATGATGGAGATCATGGTGTCATGCCGGTGACAAGATGATCATGGAGCCCAAGATGGAGATCAAAGGAGCTATATGATATTGGCCATATCATGTCACTATTATTTGATTGCATGTGATGTTTATCATGTTTTTGCATCTTGTTTACTTAGAACGACGGTAGTAAATAAGATGATCCCTCATAATAATTTCAAGAAAGTGTTCCCCCTAACTGTGCGCCATTGCGACAGTTTGTTGTTTCGAAGCACCACGTGATGATCGAGTGTGATAGATTCCAACCTTCACATACAACGGGTGTAAGACAGATTTACACATGCAAACACTTAGGTTGACTTGACGAGCCTAGCATGTACAGACATGGCCTCGGAACACAGAAGACCGAAAGGTCGAGCATGAGTCATATAGAAGATACGATCAACATGAAGATGTTCACCGATGTTGACTTGTCCGTCTCACGTGATGATCGGACACGGCCTAGTTGACTCGGATCATGTTATACTTAGATGACTGGAGGGATGTCTATCTGAGTGGGAGTTCATTAAATAATTTGATTAGATGAACTTAATTATCATGAACTTAGTCTAAAATCTTTACAATATGTCTTGTAGATCAAATGGCCAACGTTGTCCTCAACTTCAACGCGTTCCTAGAGAAAACCAAGCTAAAAGACGATGGCAGCAACTATACGGACTGGGTCCGGAACCTAAGGATCACCCTCATAGCTGCCAAGAAAGATTATGTCCTACGAGCACCGCTAGGTGAAGCACCTGCTTTCCCTGCAGAACAAGACGTTATGAACGCTTGGCAGACACGTGTTGATGATTACTCCCTCGTTCAGTGCGGCATGCTTTACAGCTTAGAACCGGGGCTCCAAAAGCGTTTTGAGCGACACGGAGCATATGAGATGTTCGAAGAGCTAAAAATGGTTTTCCAAGCTCATGCCCGGGTCGAGAGATATGAAGTATCCGACAAGTTCTTCAGCTGTAAGATGGAGGAAAATAGTTCTGTTAGTGAGCACATACTCAGAATGTCTGGGTTGCATGACCGCTTGACTCAGCTGGGAGTTAATCTCCCGGATGACGCGGTCATTGACAAAATCCTTCAGTTGCTTCCACCGAGCTACAAGAGCTTTGTGATGAACTTCAATATGCAGGGGATGGAAAAGACCATTCCTGAGGTATATTCAATGCTGAAGTCAGCAGAGGTAGAAGTCAAAAAGGAACATCAAGTGTTGATGGTGAATAAAACCACTAAGTTCAAGGAAGGCAAGGGTAAGAAGAACTTCAAGAAGGACGGCAAGGGAGTTGCCGCGCCCGGTAAGCAAGCTGCCGAGAAGAAGCCAAAGAATGGACCCAAGCCCGAGACTGAGTGTTTTTATTGCAAGGGAAGTGGTCACTGGAAGCGGAACTGCCCCAAATACATAGCGGACAAGAAGGCCGGCATCATGAAAGGTATATGTGATATACATGTAATTGATGTGTACCTTACCAGTACTCGTAGTAGCTCCTGGGTATTTGATACCGGTGCGGTTGCTCACATTTGTAACTCAAAGCAGGAGCTGCGGAATAAGCGGAGACTGGCGAAGGACGAGGTGATGATGCGCGTCGGGAATGGTTCCAAGGTCGATGTGATCGCCGTCAGCACGCTACCTCTACATTTACCTACGGGATTAGTTTTAAACCTCAATAATTGTTATTTAGTGCCAGCTTTGAGCATGAACATTGTATCAGGATCTCGTTTAATTCGAGATGGCTACTCATTTAAATCCGAGAATAATGGTTGTTCTATTTATATGAGAGATATGTTTTATGGTCATGCTCCGATGGTGAATGGTTTATTCTTAATGAATCTCGAGCGTAATGCTACACATATTCATAGTGTGAATACCAAAAGATGTAAGATTGATAATGATAGTCCCAGATACTTGTGGCACTGCCGCCTTGGTCACATAGGTGTCAAACGCATCAAGAAGCTCCATGCAGATGGACTTTTAGAGTCTCTTGATTACGAATCATTTGACACGTGCGAACCATGCCTCATGGGTAAAATGACCAAGACTCCGTTCTCAGGAACAATGGAGCGAGCAACCAACTTATTGGAAATCATACATACTGATGTGTGCGGTCCAATGAGTGTTGAGGCTCGCGGTGGCTATCGTTATGTTCTCACCCTCACTGATGACTTGAGTAGATATGGGTATGTCTATTTGATGAAACACAAGTCTGAGACCTTTGAAAAGTTCAAGGAATTTCAGAGTGAGGTTGAGAATCAACATGACAGGAAAATCAAGTTCTTGCGATCAGATCGTGGGGGAGAATACTTGAGTCACGAATTTGGCACACACTTAAGAAAATGTGGAATAGTTTCACAACTCACGCCGCCTGTAACACCTCAGCGTAATGGTGTGTCCGAACGTTGTAATCGCACACTATTAGATATGGTGCGATCTATGATGTCTCTTGCCGATTTACCGCTATCATTTTGGGGCTACGCTTTAGAGACTGCCGCATTCACTTTAAATAGGGCTCCGTTGAAATCCGTTGAGACAACACCGTATGAATTATGGTTTGGGAAGAAACCTAAGCTGTCGTTTCTAAAAGTTTGGGGGTGCGATGCTTATGTCAAGAAACTTCAACCTGAAAAGCTCGAACCCAAGTCGGAAAAATGTGTCTTCATAGGATACCCTAAGGAAACCATTGGGTATACCTTCTACCTCAGATCCGAAGGCGAGATCTTCGTTGCCAAGAATGGATCCTTTCTAGAGAAGGAGTTTCTCTCGAAAGAAGTAAGTGGGAGGAAAGTAGAGCTTGATGAAGTACTGCCTCTTAAAGCAGAGAGTAGCGCAGCTCAGGAAAATGTTCCCGTGGTGCCTGCACCGATTAGAGAGGAAGTTAATGATGATGATCAAGATACTTCGGATCAAGCTCCTACTGAACTTCGTAGGTCCACAAGGACACGTTCCGCACCAGAGTGGTACGGTAACCCTGTCTTGGAAATCATGTTGTTAGACAACGGTGAACCTTCGAACTATGAAGAAGCGATGGCGGGCCCAGATTCCGACAAATGGCTGGAAGCCATGAAATCCGAGATAGGATCCATGTATGAAAATGAAGTATGGACTTTGACTGACTTGCCCGTTGATCGGCGAGCCATATAAAATAAATGGATCTTCAAGAAGAAGACAGACGATAAAGCTCGGCTTGTCGCTAAGGGTTATCGACAAGTTCAAGGGGTTGACTATGATGAGACTTTATCACCCGTAGCGAAGCTGAAGTCCGTCCGAATCATGTTAGCAATTGTCGCATTCTATGATTATGAGATATGGCAAATGGATGTCAAAACGGCATTCCTTAATGGTTTCCTTAAGGAAGAATTGTATATGATGCAGCCGGAAGGTTTTGTCGATCCTAAGAATGCTGACAAGGTGTGCAAGCTCCAACGCTCGATTTATGGGCTGGTGCAGGCATCTCGGAGTTGAAACATTCGCTTAGATGAGATGATCAAAGCGTTTGGGTTTATGCAGACTTATGGAGAAGCCTGCGTTTACAAGAAAGTGAGTGGGAGCTCTGTAGCATTTCTCATATTATATGTAGATGACATACTTTTGATGGGAAATGATATAGAACTTTTGGAAAGCATTAAGGCCTACTTGAATAAGAGTTTTTCAATGAAGGACCTTGGATAAGCTGCTTATATATTAGGTATCAAGATCTATAGAGATAGATCAAGATGCCTCATAGGTCTTTCACAAAGCACATACCTTGATAAGATATTGAAGAAGTTCAATATGGATCAGTCTAAGAAGGGGTTCTTGCCTGTGTTGCAAGGTGTGAAATTGAGCTCAGCTCAATGTCCGACCACGGCAGAAGATATAGAAGAGATGAGTGTCATCCCCTATGCCTCAGCCATAGGGTCTATTATGTATGCCATGTTGTCTACCAGACCTGATGTAAACCTTGCCGTAAGTTTGGTAGGAAGGTACTAAAGCAATCCCGGCAAGGAACACTGGACAGTGGTCAAGAATATCCTGAAGTACCTGAAAAGGACCAAGGACATGATTCTCGTTTATGGAGGTGACGAAGAGCTCATCGTAAAGGGTTACGTCGACGCTAGCTTCGACACAGATCTGGATGACTCTAAGTCACAAACCGGATATGTGTATATTTTGAATGGTGGGGCAGTAAGCTGGTGCAGTTGCAATCAAAGCGTTGTGGCAGGATCTACATGTGAAGCGGAGTACATGGCAGCCTCGGAGGCAGCACACGAAGCAGTCTGGGTGAAGGAGTTCATTACCGACCTAGGAGTCATACCCAATGCGTCGGGGCCGATGACTCTCTTCTGTGACAACACTGGAGCTATTGCCCTTGCCAAGGAGCCCAGGTTTCACAGGAAGACCAGGCATATCAAGTGTCGCTTCAACTCCATTCGTGAAAGTGTTCAAAATGGAGACCTAGAAATTTTAAAGTACATACGGACCTGAATGTCGCAGATCCGTTGACTAAACCTCTCCGTAGAGCAAAACATGATCAACACCAGAATTCCATGGGTGTTCGATTCATCACAATGTAACTAGATGATTGACTCTAGTGCAAGTGGGAGACTGTTGGAAATATGCCCTACAAGCAATAATAAAATGATTATTATATTTCCTTGTTCATGATAATTGTCTGTTATTCATGCTATAATTGTATTATCCGGAAACCGTAATACATGTGTGAATACATAGACCACAATGTGTCCCTAGTGAGCCTCTAGTTGACTAGCTCGTTGATCAACGGATAGTCATGGTTTTCTGGCTATGGACATGGGGATGTCATTGATAACGGGATCACATCATTAGGAGAATGATATGATGGACAAGACCCAATCCTAAGCTTAGCTCAAAGATCGTGTAGTTCGTTTGTTGTAGCTTGCTGAATGTCATGTATCATTTCCTTAAACCATGAGATTGTGCAACTCCCGGATATCGTAGGAGTACTTTGGGTGTACCAAACGTCACAACGTAACTGGGTGACTATAAAGGTACATTACAGGTGTCTCCGAAAGTGTCTGTTGGGTTGGCACGAATCGAGACTGGGATTTGTCACTCCGTATGACGGAGAGGTATCTCTGGGCCCACTCGGTAATGCATCATCATAATGAGCTCAAAGTGATCAAGTGGTTGATCACGGGATCATGCATTACGGTACGAGTAAAGTGACTTGCCGGTAACGAGACTGAACAAGGTATTGGGATACCGACGATCGAGTCTCGGGCAAGTAACGTACCGATTGACAAAGGGAATTGTATACGGGGTTGCTTGAATCCTCGACATCGTGGTTCATCCGATGAGATCATCGAGGAGCATGTGGGAGCCAACATGGGTATCCAGATCCCGCTATTGGTTATTGGCCGGAGAGCCATCTCGGTCATGTCTACATGTCTCCCGAACCCGTAGGGTCTACACACTTAAGGTTCGGTGACGCTAGGGTTGTAGAGATATGAGTATGCAGTAACCCGAAAGTTGTTCGGAGTCCCGGATGAGATCGCGGACGTCACGAGGAGTTCCGGAATGGTCCGGAGGTGAAGAATTATATATAGGAATTGCAGCTTCGACCATCGGGAGAGTTTCGGGGGTCATTGGTATTGTACCGGGACCACCGGAAGGGTCCCGGGGGTCCACCGGGTGGGGCCACCCATCCCGGAGGGCCCCATGGGCTGAAGTGGGGAGGGGAACCAGCCCCTGGTGGGCTGGTGCGCCCCCCCCCCCTTGCCCCCCCATGCGCCGGCCCTAGGAGATGCAGACATGCACCGAGAAGTAAAGTAAAGTAATTACATGACGTTTATGTTGACACGCAGGTCATAAATAAATAAAGACAACTCCTATGGCTCCTGTCGATTGTCATACTCATCGACATGCAAGTCGTGATTCCTATTACAAGAACATGATCATCTCATACATCACATATATCATTCATCACATCCTTTGGCCATATCACATCATAAAACACTTGCTGCAAAAACAAGTTAGACGTCCTCTAATTGTTGTTGCAAGTTTTTACTGGCTGCTATAGGTTTCTACCAAGAACGTTTCTTACCTACCCCAAAACCACAACGTGAATTGCCAATTTCTATTTACCTTTCATAAGGACCCTCTTCATCGAATCCGATCCGACTAAAGTGGGAGAGACAGACACCCGCCAGCCACCTTATGCAACTAGTGCATGTCAGTCGGTGGAACCAGTCTCACGTAAGCATACGTGTAAGGTCGGTCCGGGCCGCTTCATCCCACAATGCCACCGAATCAAGATAAGACTAGTAACGGCAAGATAATTGACAATATCGACGCCCACAACTGCTTTCTGTTCTACTCATGCATAGAAACTACGCATAGACCTAGCTCTGATACCACTGTTGGGGAACGTAGCAGAATTTTAAAATTTTCTACGCATCACCAAGATCAATCTATGGAGTCATCTAGCAACGAGGGAGAGAGGAGTGCATCTACATACCCTTGTAGATCGCACGCGGAAGCGTTCAAGAGAACGGGGTTGATGGAGTCGTACTCGACGTGATCCAAATCACCGATGACCTAGTGCCGAACGGACGGCACCTCCGCGTTCAACACGCGTATGGTTGGGAAGACGTCTCCTCCAACTTGATCCAGAAAGGGGGAAGGAGAGGTTGATGAAGATCCAGCAGCACGACAGCGTGGTGGTGGATGCAGCAGGATCCCGGCAGGGCTTCGCCAAGCGCAAGCGGGGAGGAGAGGTGTTACGGAGGGAGAGGGAGGCGCCAAGAGCCAGGGGTGCGGCTGCCCTCCCTCCCCCCCTCTTTATATAGGGGCCTTGGGGGGCGGCGGCCAAGGGGTGGCTTCCCCCCCAAGCCAAGTGGGGGGCGCCCCCACCCATAGGGTTTCCCAACCCTAGGCGCAGGGGAGGCCCAAGGGGGGGCGCACCAACCCACTAGGGGCTGGTTCCCCTCCCAATTCAGCCTATGGGCCCTCCGGGATAGGTGGCCCCACCCGGTGGACCCCCGGGACCCTTTCGGTGGTCCCGGTACAATACCGGTGACCCCCGAAACCTTCCCAATGGCTGAAACTAAACTTCCTATATATAAATCTTTACCTCCGGACCATTCCGGAACTCCTCGTGACGTCCGGGATCTCATCCGGGACTCCGAACAACTTTCAGGTTACTGCATACTAATATCTCTACAACCCTAGCGTCACCGAACCTTAAGTGTGTAGACCCTATGGGTTCGGGAGACATGCAGACATGACTGAGATGCCTCTCTGGTCAATAACCAACAGCGGGATCTGGATACCCATGTTGGCTCCCACATGCTCCACGATGATCTCATCGGATGAACCACGATGTCGAGGATTCAATCAATCCGTATACAATTCCCTTTGTCAATCGGTACGTTACTTGCCGAGACTCGATCGTCGGTATCCCAATACCTCGTTCAATCTCGTTACCGGCAAGTCACTTTACTCGTACGTAATGCATGATCCCGTGATCAACCACTTGGTCACATTGAGCTCATTATGATGATGCATTACCGAGTGGGCCCAGAGATACCTCTCCGTCATACGGAGTGACAAATCCCAGTCTCGATTCGTGCCAACCCAACAGACACTTTCGGAGATACCTGTAGTGTACCTTTATAGTCACCCAGTTACGTTGTGATGTTTGGCACACCCAAAGCACTCCTACGGTATCCGGGAGTTGCACAATCTCATGGTCTAAGGAAATGATACTTGACATTCGGAAAAGCTACAGTAACGAACTACACGATCTTTGAGCTATGCTTAAGATTGGGTCTTGTCCATCACATCATTCTCCTAATGATGTGATCCTGTTATCAATGACATCCAATGTCTATAGTCAGGAAACCATGACTATCTTTTGATCAATGAGCTAGTCAACTAGAGGCTCACTAGGGACGTGTTGTGGTCTATGTATTCACACATGTATTACGATTTCCGGATAACACAATTGTAGCATGAACAATAGACAATTATCATGAACAAAGAAATATAATAATAACCATTTTATTATTGCCTCTAGGGCATATTTCCAACATTGTCTATGTACCCTCGTAGACCGTAAGCGGAAGCATTATGACAACGCGGTTGATGTAGTCGTACGTCTTCACGATTGACCGATCCTAGTACTGAAAGTATGGAACCTCCGCGATCAGCACACGTTCGGCTCGGTGACATCCCACGAACTCACGATCCAGCAGAGTGTCGAGGGAGAGCTTCGTCAGCACGACGGCGTGATGACGGTGATGATGATGCTACCGGAACAGGGCTTCGCCTAAGCACCTCTACGATATGACCGAGGTGGATTATGATGGAGGAGGGCACCGCACACGGCTAGAAACAATCAACTTGTGTGTCTATGGGGTGCCCCTGGCCACGTATATAAAGGATGGAGGGGGGAGGAGGTGGGCCCTCATAGGGCGCGCCCAAAGTGTGGAGTCCTACCAGGACTCCCTAGTCCTAGTAGGATTCCACCTCCCACATGGAATAGGAAAAAGGGAAAGGAGAAGGAAGGAAGGGGGCGCCCCCTTTCCCTAGTCCAATTCGGACCATGGGGAAGGGGCGCGGCCACCCTTGAGGCCTTTCTCTCCTTTCCCGTATGGCCCATTAAGGCCCAATACGAATTCCCGTAAGTCTCCGATACTCCGAAAAATACCCGAATCACTCAGAACCTTTCCTATGTCCGAATATAGCCTTTAAATATATCGATCTTTACGTCTCGACCATTTCGAGACTCCTCGTCATGTTCTCGATCTCATCCGGGACTCCAAACAAACTTCGGTCATCAAATCACATAACTCATAATACAAATCGTCACAGAATGTTAAGCGTACGGAGCCTACGGGTTCGAGAACTATGTATACATGACCGAGACTCATCTCCGGTAAATAACCAATAGTCGGAACCTTGATGCTCATATTGGTTCCTACATATTCTACGAAGACCTTTACTGGTCAAACCGCATAACAACATACGTTGTTCCCTTTGTCATCGATATGTTACTTGCCCGAGATTCGATCGTCGGTATCTCAATACCTAGTTCAATCTCGTTACCGGCAAGTCTCTTTACTCGTTCCGTAATGCATCATCCCGCAACTAACTCATTAGTCACATTGTTTGCAAGGCTTATAGTGATGTGCATTACCGAGAAGGCACAGAGATACCTCTTCGACAATCGGAGTGACAAATCCTAATCTCGATCTATGCCAGCTCAACAAACACCATCGGAGACACCTTTAGAGCACCTTTATAATCACCCAGTTATGTTGTGACGTTTGGTAGCACACAAAGTGTTCCTCCGGTATTCGGGAGTTGCATGATCTCATAGTCATAGGAGCATGTATAAGTTATGGAGAAAGCAATAGCAACAAACAAAACAATCATCATGCTAAGCTAACGGATAGGTCAAGTCAATCACATCATTCTCTGATGATGTGATCCTGTTAATCAAACGACAACTCATGTCTATGGTTAGGAAACATAACCATCATTGATTCAACAAGCTAGTCAAGTAGAGGCAAACTAGTGACACTTTGTTTATCTATGTATTCACACATGTACTAAGTTTCCGGTTAATACAATTGTAGCATGAATAACAAACATTTATCATGATATAAAGAAATATAAATAACAACTTTATTATTGGCTCTAGGGCATATTTCCTTCAGTTACGCCTTCCGGGAATAGTGCCACACTTATAATCGTCAGTAAATTTTGAGCCCGCGTCCTGTCACATTCCAAATTGCAAACCTGTTCACAATGATCAAAACCTAATGGTTTCCCACTTAGGAGCGTATTAGTACTCGGTTATAAATACTACTACTCCAAGATGACTGCACAATTCTGCTCAACTCCTCATCCACAAAAACAAACAAGTCATTCATCATCGTTCCCTTGTGTCCGCCATGCTTCGTGAGTTTTGGATCGAGAGATTGCCACCAGGGAGATGCGAGCATGGAAGCGGAAGCACGAGAGATGTCCCGCCTCGTCGCGAACGCAGCCGGCATGTCCCGCCGCGCGGCCGTAGCAGCATAGAGGCCCCGCCGTGCCGCCGAAGCAGCATGGAGGTCCCGCCGCGTCATCGATGCAGCAGACTAGTCTGGCCGCTCCGCGAAAGCAGAAGAGATGTCCCGCCGCGCCGCGAATGCAGCAGAGATGTCCTCCCGCGCCATGGCGGCCTGGAAACATGTCTCGCGGGCAGGCGAGGACTCTTACAGGCGCATGCATGCGATCGTCCATAGCCAGATGGATCAGATCTCCGACTAGGAGAGGTTGGAGGACGACATGAAAGCCTCTTTTTAATAGGCTACCGGTGTCATCCGACAACTAAATGAGAGCAATGTGAAGCTCCTGGCCGAGCGCGACCTGCTGAGGGCGAAGATCGTCGGAAGTGTGGAGAAGTAGGAGGAGACCACTGCCTTGTTGAAGAGGACCGGTGTCATCGTCGAGAAACTTATGAACGAGAATGCCATGCCCGCATCGAGCGCAGAAGGCTGGTGGAGAAATCCGTGGATGCTCTCAAGCAGTATCTTGAGGACAAGAAAGAGCTCATCGCCGCTCACCGTGGAAACTAGTTCCCGCGGCCTGCAGCAACGCATGAAAAAAGTAGAGATCAGTGAGCCAGATCGTTGTCTTCCTTCTTCTTTTGCCCTTGTGTATTTCGGGCGTTGCCGCATGTGGCTTTTTTTAATTATGTTCCTAAATATGCAAGACAATTATTATCCATTGTCATCGTCCTTATAATCATCATGCTTGTTATAAGTCGCAGTCGATGCTATATAGGTCCGTCGGATCTTACATCAATATCCGTGCAAAACTTTCTTTGCAGATTTTTATTTTTCTCTCTTAAATCTCAATCCAGTGAGACATATAGCCACACCGTAGAAAAGGGGCTCGGGCGCCATTAATCAAGACGTTGGGAGGGAGGTGCGCGGCGGGTAGAGGTCAAAGGGTTCTCATCTCGATGAGCACGCGCAGGGGTCTGATCGCATGCCTCCCGTACTCAAATAGCTACCCCGCACGGCACCTCCTAGTCAATAAAAAAGGGGATGCATGGCGGCACGTAATTGGTAAGTAGAACGCCCACAGTGTCAATAATACTTGTGTTTCCGATTTGTACGTAACGTAACACCACTTGTTCCAAAATGACTTTGTTGATTGTTAATGTGTGCGCCTTCGCAAATCGGACAGAAAAATTACCACAACATGTTGGTGCCATGTCATGACACCATGCCAAGTTTCATGATTTTCAGGCGTGTTTTGGATTTATAGGAATTAAAAAACCAAGTTTCTCAATCTTTCCGGCCGAGCCACAACGCCCAGATGTTTGAATTTCATTCTCATTTTTTACATGGGACCTAGAAATTCACCCAAGGACACACATGTGATTTTTCAACCAACTTTGATGCACTGGAACATGTGCTTGTAGTTCAAATTTGAATTATGCACATTAAATGCCCAGAAACTCAATTAATGTGTAAAAAAGGCCAAACGAACCCGGAATAATTCCAAAAGTTAGCACGGTACTTCTATTTGGTCTAATATGCATGTGTAAAAAATTTAAGATGGGAGAAGGCAGTGTACGTATGTCGTTTCGCACACGTAAGTGACACGTTCCCTCTCGGAACCACGAGCCTTCTTGAGGGAAGCTCCGGTTTACAAGAAGCTTACACCAAAGCTTGTCACAGTTCAGCCAAAAAAATTACTACAACATGTTGGTGCCATGTCATGACACCGTGCCAAGTTTCATGATTTTGAGGCGTGTTTCGGATTTATAGGAATTAAAAAACCAAGTTTCTCAATCTTTACGGCCGAGCCACGACGCCCAAATGTTTGAATTTCATTCTCATTTCTTGCATGGGACCTAGAAATTCACCCCAAGGACACACATGTGATTTTTCAACCAAGTTTGGTGCATTGGAGCATGTGATTATAGTTCAAATTTGAATTATGCACATTAAATGCCCAGAAACTCAATTAAGTATAAAAAAGGTCAAACGAACCCGTAATAATTCCAAAATTTAGCACGATACTTATATTTGGTCTAATCTGCCTATGTAAAAAAATTAAGGCGGGAAAAGGCAGTGTACGTATGTCGTTTCTCACAGGAGGTGACATGTTCCCTCTCGGGACCGCGAGCCTTCTTGGGGGAAGCTTCGGTTTGCAAGAAGCTTACACCAAAGCTTGTCCCAATTCGGCCAAAAAAATTACCACGGCATGTTGGTGCCGTGTCATGACACCATGCCAAGTTTCATGATTTTCATGCATGTTTTGGATTTACAGGAATTAAAAAAATCAAGTTTCTCAACCTTTCTGGCCGGGCCATGACGCCCAAATGTTTGAATTTCATTCCCATTTCTTGCATGGGACCTAGAAATTCACCCAAGGACACACATGTGATTTTTCAACCAGCTTTGGTGCACTGGAGCATGCGCTTGTAGTTCAAATTTGAATTATTCACATCAAATGCCTAGAAACTCAATTAATGTGTAAAAAAGGCCAAACAAACCCGAAATAATTCCAAAATTTAGCACGATACTTCTATTTGGTCTAATCTGCCTGTGTAAAAAAATTAAGGCGGGAGAAGGCAGTGTATGTATGTCGTTTCGCACATGGAGGTGACACGTTCCCTCTCGAAACCACGAGCCTTCTTGAGGGAAGCTCCGGTTTGCAAGAAGCTTACACGAAAGCTTGTCCCAATTCGGCCAAAAAATTACCGCGGCATGTTGGTGCCATGTCATGACACCATGCCAAGTTTCATGATTTTTCGACGTGTTTTGGATTTACAGGAATTAAAAAACCAAGTTTCTCAATCTTTCTGGCCGAGCCACGACGCCCAGATGTTTGAATTTCATTCTTATTTCTTGCATGAGACCTAGAAATTCACTCAAGGACACACATGTGACTTTTTCAACCAATTTTGGTGCACTGGAGCATGTGCTTGTAGTTTAAATTTGAATTATGCACATTAAATGCTCAGAAACTCAATTAATGTATAAAAAGGTCAAACTAACCCGGAATAATTCCAAAATTTAGCACGATACTTCTATTTGGTCTAATCTGCCTATGTAAAAAAATTAAGGCGGGATAAGGCAGTGTACGTATGTTGTTTCGCACACGGAGGTGACACGTTCCCTCTCAGAACCACGAGTCTTTTTGAAGGAAGTTCCGGTTTGCAAGAAGCTTACACCAAAGTTTGTCCCAATTCGGCCAAAAAAATTACCGCAACATGTTGGTGCCATGTCATGACACCATGCCAAGTTTCATGATTTTCAAGCGTGTTTTGTATTTACAGGAATTAAAAAACCAATTTTCTCAATCTTTCCGGCCGAGCCACGATGCCCAGATGTTCGAATTTCATTCCCATTTCTTGCATGGGACCTATAAATTCACCCAAAGACACACATGTAATTTTTCAACAAACTTTGGTGCACTCGAGCATGTGCTTGTACTTCAATTTTGAATTATGCATATTAAATGCCCAGAAAACCAATTAATGCATAAAAATGCCAAACAACCCGGAATAATTCCAAATTTAAACACGACACTCATGTACTAGTTGCATGTTCACTGTACGGAAATGTTCTAGCAATTCAAACACCATCCTTTCCCTCCATAACACCATTTTGTTTTTCAAAACATAATGAAAAAAATCAGGTATATCATAAACAGTTACTAGAAAGAATCGTGCGGGATGCGATATAAAATATCTTGGCGCACCGTCTTGTCTGGCTTACGCGGGAAGCTTCGTCGTCTACAGTCCACCGCCCCCGCTTGAACCACACTTGCGCGCCAGTTTCTCCTGGCACCGAGCGAAATTTGTTTGCCACCGCGGAAATATCTATCTCCCCGCCCCCTCCCTCCCACCAAAAGCCACATTTCCATTGTTCCTCCTTGCTTTCCAAGTTCAAACCTTCACTATTGCTTACTGGCAGCTGAGCCTCCTCATCGGCGACCCTTCTTCTTGCAGTGCCGCCTCCTCGCCAGCTACCCTTCTTCTTGCAGCGCCACCTCCTTGTCGGCGACCCTTCTTCTTGCAGCGCCGCCTCCTTGCCGGCGACCCTTCTTCTTGCTGCGCAGCCTCCTCGCCGCCGACCCTTCTTCTTGCTGCGCGGCCTCATCGATATGGTCAGGTAATCCACGCCCACCCACACCATCCTCCTCCTTTCCCGTCCCATATGCCCCGACCGACGGCACTACACCTCCAGCCGAAATCACTGCCCCCCTCCTCCAACTAAGCGTCGCCCATGATATGTCTCCAACCTATCTATAATTTTTGATTGTTCCATGTTGTTATATTATCAATCTTGGATGTTTTATAATCATTTTATATCATTTTTTGGCACTAACCTATTGATATAGTGCCAAGTGCTAGTTCCTGTTTTTCTGTGTTTTTTACATCGCAGAAAATCAATATTAGACGGAGTCCAAATGCCACGAAACTTTACGGAGATTTTTTATACACCAGAAGGAACATGTTGGGCCCTGGTTGCACCTGGGGGGAGTCCCGAGGAGGGGACAGCCCACCAGGGCGCGCCAGGAGGCCCAAGCACGCGCTGGTGGGTTGTGCCCACCTCGGGTACCCCCTGGACTGCCTCTTTGCTCTATAAATACCCCAATATTTCTAGAACCCTAGGGGAGTCGACGAAATATTCATCCAGCCGCCGCAGATTCCAGAACCACCAGATCCAATCTAGATACCATCTCGGATGGGGTTCACCACCTCCATTGGTGCCTCTCCGATGATGCATGAGTAGTTCTTTGTAGACCTTCGGGTCCGTAGTTAGTAGCTAGATGGCTTCATCTCTCTCTCTTGATTCTCAATACAATGGTCTCTTGGAGATCCATATGATGTAACTCTTTTGCGTTGTGTTTGTTGGGATCCGATGAACTTCGAGTTTATGATCAGATCTATCTTTTTATACCCATGAAAGTATTTGAGTTTTTTTGATCTCTTTTATGCATGATTGCTTATAGCCTCGTATTTATTCTCAGATATTTGGGTTTTGTTTGGCCAACTTGATCTATTTATCTTGCAATGGGAAGAGGTGCTTTGTAGTGGGTTCGATCTTACGGTGCTTGATCCCAGTGATAGAAGGGGAACCAACACGTATGTATCGTTGCTACTAAGGATAAAACGATGGGGTCTATCTCTACATAGATAGATCTTGTCTACATCATGTCATCATTCTTATTGCATTACTCCGTTTCTCCATGAACTTAATACACTAGATGCATGCTGGATAGCGATCGATGTGTGGAGTAATAGTAGTAGATGCAGGCAGCAGTCGGTCTACTAATCTTGGACGTGATGCCTACATAATGATCATTGCCTGGATATCGTCATAATTATTTGAAGTTCTATCAATTGCCCAACAGTAATTTGTTCACCCACCGCTTTGCTTTTTCTCGAGAGAAGCCACTTGTGAAACCTACGGCCCCCGGGTCTTCTTTCTCACATTATTTGCCTTTGCGATCTATTTTTATTTGCTTTTATTTTCAGATCTATT
Organism: Triticum aestivum; assembly: GCF_018294505.1. Taxonomy (NCBI): domain Eukaryota; kingdom Viridiplantae; phylum Streptophyta; class Magnoliopsida; order Poales; family Poaceae; genus Triticum; species Triticum aestivum. The sequence continues at coordinate 275,505,650 of NC_057806.1, forward strand.
AATCCAAAAACCCAAAAATACCTTGCTGCAATTTATTTTATTTGGCATTTGATCTATCAATATTTATAATATTTTTCCCGTCACGCACTAATTTCTGGCACCGTTACCCGAAAGGGATTGACAACCCCTTTAACACGTCGAGTTGCAAGGATTTGTTATCTGTGTGCAGGGGCTGTTTACGTTGTGTTGCTTGGTTCTCCTACTGGTTCGATAACCTTGGTTTCATATATGAGGGAAATACCTACCGCCGTTGTGCTGCATCATCCTTTCCTCTTTGGGGAAATATCGATGTAGCTTCAAGCGACATTAGCCCACAGCCATTTTGCACGCAGTATAACGTGGAGATCAGTAGCATGCGGCCGCACGCGAGCACGAGGTTGGCTGCCATGCGTGCCGACCGCCAGATCTTGGAGGAGCACCTCGTCTTCGAGGCCATCATCGACACCGCCACATGGTTGTCTACTTTAAAATATAGTTCGTGATGTTTTCTCGAGGCCACCGCCAGTGCCTTCTAGTGATTTGTCCTCTGTAATGTTAATATGCAATCTGATGTTCAGTTAACAGTTTGGTCCACTGAAATGTAATGTTCAGTTAACACTTTGGTCCAACAATTGCTACATTTCGTAGTACTGTTCTCAAGTATTCTTTGTTTTGTTAACTGTCTTATCTTCTAGTACATGTTTCTATTCTGCAATGTCATGCTCAGTTAACTATTTTGGTTCATTTGGTCTGCTGTCCATTTAGCTGTTTGGTTTAGTTCTGCAATTTGATTTTCATTTGCTTTGGGTACAATTTTGTATTGTTATGCATGTGACACCAATCGAATTGGGCTGTACTCAATACATATTCTACTAATAGTATGGCAACTCTCAGTTAACCTGATCAAGATCTTCCTTATGTGTGTTGCAGGGAAACAATGGGAGACAATGCGGTTTACCATCGAGGTTTGCTCAAGCATGGTCCTTTGGCTAATAGCACATTATTGTGCAGTTGCAGGAATCATTCTAATATTTAGGTTTCTTACAATTTGGTCTTGCACATGTAGGTCCTGCTGTCAGAGGCTTAGACCCACTGTTCGACCCATTTTGCATATGGGGAAATGAGATGTCCATGAATATCAGTCAAGTCAAGAAACTCAGAAAGATTATTAGGATGAAGAAACTTGCAACGAATAACAGCAATATCTTTGTTTGCACAATGAAGAAGACATCGGTCAACTATAGGATGGTACTAACTCTTTTACCTTGTTTTTACCCCTTGCGCTGTTTCAAAATTTATAACAGCGATTTATGCATATCTTTGTTTTCAGTACTTTTCAAGGCAGTTCACCGATGATTACCTCTCAAACCACCTGCATGGTCAAGAGACGAGGAATGTATTCATTCAACACCCATGGTACAATATTGAAGTCTTGCTGAAGAGGAGAAGGTTGGGTGGGCAATTATCCATAGCCACTGGGCTAAAGTTGCAAGGACATTCAACATCACTGAAGGCTCAATATTTGCCTTCCGCTTCTGCAGTTTCCCAAATGAGATTCATCTGTCTACTTACCGTGTATGATGCTACTTTCCAAAGGTTTTTGATGCTGCATGTGAAATTTGGTGCTGTTGTGTAATGGCGTTACTGAGTGCCGAAGCTATCTGATGTAATTCGATTATGAAATCCTGGTTGTTGTTATACAGATATGAAATATTTGGTGTGTTTTATAAGAAATATCAATTTGATTAGTACATGGATTATCAATAATAGGCTAATTACCCTGCTTATTGGTGTTTTCTATTGCAGACGGTTACTCAGACAGCACCGTGGGCGATGAAGTCAAACAACCCGCACGGTTTCTAGAAAGTAGGCGTGTTCGATCAACTAATAATCACACATGGCTTCCGGCAGAGAACTATTTGTGTTAGGCCACCTTGCACAAACGTTTCCACACAAAAAATTGTGTGTGATATACGTACGAACGGAAATGATTTTCTGGGATTCATCGTGTGGGATGTCCATACGAATGGAAACAATTGGGTTTCCATGCCCCGCCAGATCGCACACGAGCTCATTTTGTGTGCCAGGAGGGCCTATCCCCGACGTTTTCTGAGTCGTGTGGGAAGGACCCCCTATCGCCTTCACTCACTAGGCGACGGTTCCAAATGCCGTATTGGAAAGGGGTTAAAAATCGTTTGTATAGCACATCGTTGTACCAATGATAGGCATCACGTCCAAGATTAGTAGACCGACTCCTGCCTGCATCTACTACTATTACTCCACACGTCGACCGCTATCCAACATGCATCTAGTGTATTAAGTTCATGGAGAAACAGAGTAATGGAATAAGAACAATTACATGATGTAGACAAGATCTATTCATGTAGGAATAGACCCCATCTTTTTATCCTTAATGTCAACGATACATGTGTGTCATGTCTACTTCTGTCACCGAGAATAAGCACTGCAGGATCGAACCCATCACAAAGCACCTCTTCCCGTTGCAAGAAAAATCAATCTAGTTGGCCAAACCAAACCAAAGTTTCGGAGAAGAAATATGAGGCTATAAAGATCATACATATATATAAGAGTTCAAAGAAGACTCAAATAATATTCATTGATAGATCTGATCATAAACTCACAATTCACTGGATCCCAACAAACACACCGCAAAAAGTCATTACATCAAATACATCTCCAAGAACATCGAGGAGAACATTGTATTGAGAATCAAAAAGAGAGAAGAAGCCATCTAGCTACTGCCTACGGACCCGTAGGTCTGTGGTAAACTACTCACGCATCATCGGAGGAGCACCAATGAGGATGATGAAGCCCTCCATGATCGTTTCCCCTCCGGCAAGGTGCCGGAATAAGGCTCTAGATTGGATCTCGTGGTTCTAGAACTTGCGGCGGCTGAAATTGTGTTTCGTCAACTCCTCTATGGTTTTTGGAATATTGGGTATTTATAGAGCTGAGAGGCGGTGGCGAAGCTTCCCGTGGGCCCCACAAGGCATCAAGGCGCGCCCTGGTGTCTTGTGGGCCCCATGTGCCTCCTCTGGTGCACCTCTTGTGCTCCCTGGGTCTCTTCTGGGCATAAAAAATCTCCAACAAGTTTCCCTGCATTTGGACTTCGTTTGATATGGATATTTTTTGAAGTAAAAAACAAGCAAAAAACAACAAACTGGCACATGGCACTATGTCAATAGGTTAGTCCCAACAAAAGATATAAAGTTGCTATAAAATGAATATAAAACATCCAAGAATGATAATATAACATCATGGAACAATCAAAAGTTATAGATACGTTTGAGACGTATCAGGACACCCCCTTTCCCACTTGGGAGGCCGAATTGGAGTGGAGGAAGACTCATCCTCCCAGAAAAAACAAGGAGGGGGTCCTTCCCTCCTTGTGTGGCCCCCTCCTCTCCCCTCCAACCTATATATACTAGAGGACTTTGGCACTTTTGAACACACACGTTTTTGAAGCCTCCTCTAGTTCTCTAGTTCTAGTTCTAGTTGGTCCTAGTCGATCAATTAGATCTAGACCTAGATCCTCTAATCCTCATAATTAGAAGCTCAATGTGGTTCTAATCTCCTTCCTCTAATTTTTAGCGATGATTAGCTCTGGACGGCAAAGCACAGCCGGATCATGAAGACCGTATGCTTGCAACTCGTAGAGGGGCCGTGCTTTCAGTCGAGGAATTGTTCCTGGGTGGTTCGCGAGATCGTTCATCTACGTTTCGAGGGACTCCAACTGCGATGTACACCAACTCGTCTTTTTCTGCTGCAACTTGGAGTCAGCAACGATCGAATCCAAACCGTTAAGGCATCTTCATATTGTTCCTGGGTGTTCACAGGGTGTTTTTTTATTTTTCTACTACGTTTTGCAACAACTATGACCTTGAGGTATATGCTTGTTCTCTTGTCACACATATCGGTATCACTACCTCACATTTGCATGCTTCGCCTCGTAGAGTGATATTGCTTCTTAGCCATGATTATGATGCCTTCCATTGTGCTCGATTCACATGCTTACATGCCATGCCACAATCCTTTGTCACACCATATGCTATGCATGATGATGACACTTGTTCGGTGAATCATCACTTGAATGCTTGGTTTTGCACTAACGCTAACCACATTCGTTTTTTCCAAGTATCTGTTATCCTTGCTTCTTTGAAGGAAACACAAGATGGTGCAACATTGGAGAGTGCCCATTTTGAGCTCCAAGATGATGAATGTTTGGTGATCGTCCACTTCTACACGGCGACGGCCTCTCTTTCCCATGGTGATTTGGTTTTCTATCCGAGTCTTTCCCAAGGGGGAGGGGATGATGCAAAGCATCCTACGGACATCACCATGTCAAAATTCCATTTGGCAAGTGACATGTGTGACATCCACTCAACATACATAAAGGTGAATCATCTCCTTTACACGTGCTATGATGAGGACATCAATACCATTGTTACACCCACAGCCCCTGCTGCTATACACACTGGACCGATTACTAGAGCTCGCGCACGCCAATTGAATTATCAGGTACTTCCGTTTCTTGGTAATGATTCTAATGTTCATGAGAATATGATGCTGCCTAAATTGGATACATTTGTTTTGCTTACAAATGAAGGGCCTAGCTTGGACAAGAAAGATGAACCTTGGAGCAAGTTCAAGCATGGAGATGATGGCATGCCCAAGGGGAACAAGAACAGAGTTACAAGTGATGATTCTAGGACTCTGAAGCCACCATAATGAGTGCATGAAGCATGGGACGAAATATACAATATGCCACTTCATAAATTTCGTCCAGAGGCTATTTTAGGTGCTGCGTCACCTTATTATTGGGCCAGGCCCATGTATTTTCAAAGTACTTAAGTATAGGCTGTTTTTAGAGTCCGTATGTGTGGGGAAACAACAGTTAGGGTTGGTTTCGGACCCCTCCACCAAGGGCCACGAAATTCCCCCTCTCTCCTCCATATATACAGCCCTTACGGCATTGTTTAGGCTTTGTGTTTTGTTTAGATTAAAAGTTCGCCATAGCTGCAACTTCGCGTACTTCGTTTGTGTCCAACGACCAGACCAAGACGTCACAGAACCCCACCTTGATCAATAAAGCTTTCATCTTATATTCGCAATATCCAGATTGCAATCTTAGTTTCTTGCTTGTTCTTCGTTTGCTCGCAGGAAACAGACCCTCGTGGTCAGGTTGATCGTGCTCCGGCGTGGTCAATAACCCTCGGAAGTTGGTTTAGCGATTGCTAAGGCGCGACGTCTCGCACGTTCGTAGTCGGATCGTCAAGGTCGACTCCCACAGAAAATGATAGCCACCATCTCATCGAAACATCGGGACACCTTTGCCTCTATCATGCTAAGCATTGAGGATGGTATACTACTTGACACTTCCTTCGTGTGCATGCACATGTATTATCGGAGCCTCACGGATGAGGAGGAGGAGTGCAAGCGCCAAGGAATGCACACGCCATCCGCGAGGGAAGCGTGGAAGCAAAGACGAAAGAAGACAAAGTTGTTGAACCTACAACGCCCGGACATCCGGGCCAAGGCCGGACATCCGACGCCTGTGCAGCCGAGAAGGAGCTGCACCAATGGATGACCGAAGCGCATCAGCGGCCGGACATCCGGTGCTACACGGTCGGGCCGGACATTCGGGCCCCTGCCGGAAATCTGGCAAGAGGTCACCCGAAGATTGACCATTGCTTGGCCGGACATCCCACACCACGAGAGGCAGGACATCTGATGCCTTCGTGTGCGCAGTGTTGGGCCAGAGGCCCATGTATCTCCCTCTCACTTACTCCTTCGTGGACTAGCCTATAAATGGACCCCCTCCTCACTTCTACGGTTAGCTAAGATTAGAACTACACTTGAGCTTAGCTTATGTATCTCCCCTTGTGGGACTCCTCTTGAGAGAGAGAGAGCGAGAGAGAGAGAGAGAGAGAGAGAGAGAGAGAGAGAGAGAGAGAGAGAGAGAGAGAGAGAGAGAGAGAGAGAGAGAGAGAGAGACTCTATCGGAGTTCAAGACCTCCATTGCAGAAGATCCTTAGGGATTCAAGACCCATCTCTCCATGAGATTTGGATGAACTACCTTTGTATCTTTATTTCACTTGTTGTTTTTGGATCATGATGCATCCCATGTATTGCTTGTGATTTGAGGAGTACTTGATGCAAATCTTGTCCAATAAAGTGTTTCCCCTTGTGATATCTCAGATTTTCCTCTCATGTTCTTCGTGTTCCTCCTCGATTCCACCTTCAATTCATGAATATCGGGCCACCCAGGGTTTTGCCCTATATCAAATATTCAATGTGATCAGATTGGGTGTTCTTCGAGAAAATGTTTTGATGTTTGAGTGCCCTGTTTTAGGTCCGTTGTTGAAGATTTTTGTGTCATTAATTTTGCTTCAACTATATTTCTATTTTTAGAATTGTATTTCAACCATTTTTAGGGCAGCTGTTTTTTTTTCTTTTGAGGGTTATAGGGCTGCTGTTGGAGACGTGGAAACAATGCACCACACATATGGCAAGCCGCCCCCGGAAGCGTGGGGGGTGGGGCATTTCGTCGTCACGGAAAGACCATTTTATCCCTGGTATGGCATCGAATTTACTTCCCCACACCTCGCGCCTACGTCACTCGAGCCATCATCGTCTTCCTCTTCTTTCTTCCCCTCCCCCACTCCTATCCTTCTCCCTTAAGTGCTCCAACTACCCATTAGTACCCACCAACCCGCGAACCTTCTAGAACACGCCGTCGGTTGAGCGAGACGGAACCCTAGGCGAGCGTCGGAGCTTGGAGGGAACGGACGATGCGCGCCCGGTGACCCTCTCGGGCGGCGGCGGAGGGTTTGCGGGGGGATGGCAGTGGCGGCTGAGGGTGGGAGCGTGGAGGAGGGCGTGGGGGAGAGCTCTTCTCCTCCGCGTGAGGCGTCGCCCGCGCTCGCCGTGTCGGGCGGGAGCGGCGGAGGCGGGGGAGCCCCCCGCGACATCTGCACCCAGGTGTTCGAGCGGCTCGTCGCTGACGGCAACGAGGAGACGGCAGGCCCCGACTTCCGCGTCCAGCTCGAGGCCCATTTCGCGCGGCTTCCATTCAGGTGATCGGTTAGCTCTGCCAATGTCTCTGTGCTCGGCACCGCGTTTCAGATTGTTTTGGGCTTCTCCATTAGGTCTCGCGATGGTTAATGGCTAGTATCGTGCTAGCATATAAAAACTGTTGCCGCGGTGACATTCGAGCTACCTTCCAGTGTTCACTGGTGTTTCATTCGCTGGGAGTGGTGTTGTGTTTGACTTGGCTACGGAATTGAACCGTCAGTATTTTTGCTGGGGAATTCGATTTGTTTAGATTTTATCTACAGTTATGTCGAGTAGGGCAATCAGCATTCTTACTGTGCTCACTCGATTTTGAACTGGCTCTTCTGGGCTTATGCTAAGCTTCAATTTAATTCAAGTGAATATTACTGGATTCAGACCATTATCTTCCAGAAAGGAGTTCTTGTTCTGGACGCTTGCCCTTTACTTTTTCTTTTTTCCAAGAAACTGAGCTTGCCCTTTACTTGGTTGCTGGCTTGTTATGCTTCTGGTTATCTGGCATTTTATGTTCGTATAGCATGAATGAATTATTGGTTAGATTCTTGCATTATTCTCATACTCGCCATTTGCAAATCCTGTTCTCTCTGGGAATTGTTCCCTCTTTTATACTACCTCATATCTGGAAATGAAGCTGTTGCAGTCATTATTTTGGATTCAATATTCCCGGGCCAGTTAATTATTCCTTCCTTGTCTTTTGTACACTCATAGGGCTAATATTGGTTCATCTTTGTTTTTCTCATTCTGTAGCTATCAACTTGATATCAATGTCGACAAATCAGCAGATGTCTTGGTCCATCAGAAGGTCTTGGCGGAAGCAAAGGATCCTCTGAGGCGCCCTGCTTTCCGTGTCCGTTTTTTGAGGGTAAAGCTCTTATGTTAGTTGGATTTTCGACAAGCAGCTAATTAGTGCTATGTGACAACTGTACCTTCCTTTATTGGCTAGTGGATGGTTGTTGGATTCTAGCTAGTAGTTACATATGATGCTTCTGCAGAAACACTCCCTCGGTGTTATTATTTGGCTAATTTCAGTTGGAAAGAAATGGTGACACTGGCCTTATGTCTCGGCCTGCCCCTGACAGTAGAAATTCTGTATCAAATGAATATTGGTACGAATATTGGTACACATAAGCGACTTAAGCTGTCATACCATAATAGAATGACAGTTGATTATCTTGTGGTGAAAATTGTCATAGGACAGGTGACTTGTGAAGCTTGATACATGCTATATTGTTTATGTGAAGCATGTTTGTTTGGCTAATACAATGGTTTGATATCTCATGATTTAGATGGAATGATCGTCAACAGAGAAGGTTCCTTAGCTTCTACTATATGTCTACTCATTTCTCTCTCTCTCTCTCTCTCTCTCTCTCTCTCTCTCTCTTATACATGTTTGTCCCGGGCATTAATAATTGTCTACCTTTAGTATCATAAATATAAATTGAAGTTGTAGAATTTACTCTCAACTCTGGTTAAAGGTTGAAGACATGGATTCAGCGTATGGCTCTGATGCCTCTGACGAAGGGGCTGATGATGGTGATGATCTCTCTGTAAGGTACTCATGCACTGTTATCTGATGCTTCTTGTTTTGAGGAGCCCCAAGCTGAATGTAACATGTGTTTCATTGCTATTTCTCATTTGCCATAACTGATAAAAAGATATCTTCTGTTGTCTTCACTAAGGCTGTGGTTCTTTACACTGTTTGTAGATCTTAGGATAGCTTTACATTCATGGACGATTGGTGAAATAGCCTACAGTTGAGTTAGGATGATATACATCAAGAACCAGAAAATCAGCTGGACATGAAGAAAAAATACGGGGAACATACAACACATCTATATAATAAAATGTTACTGTGGTTTCTGTAAGTGGGTGCAAATTGCACTCTTGCATCTGTTAGTTCCAATAAACACATCATTTTACTTTGCATGCAAAAGGAGCTTTATGAATATACATTCTTTACAAAAAAGGGTGTAGAAATAAATAAACTCTGATACGACATTAAATTCGTGTGCTCATGGTCTTCCTACCATGTAATTTGCATAGCCTTCCTTGTATGTTTGCATCCTAAGGCTTGTAATTTGCAACCCTTGATGTATTTCCTCTGTTTCTGACTAGGCATGTCTGATCTTTTTCTCTATAAATCCTTCACACCATACAGCCCTGAGATGAACTTCCTCAAACTACCCCTATTAAACATACGCCTTCCCCCAAGTTTACCAGCTTGTTTTACACGCTTCAGATATTACAGCTTCTACCAAAGAAAATGTTTGCCTACATATGTCTGTGTTGATCAAAACTGAAAAGTGCCAAGTATTTGGAAAAGGGAGGACAAAAGGAGTACTAATGCATCCACACTATAGCTGTCCCACTTTCTGTCGTACAGTTGAACCATACAGAGTAAATGCTTAGGTGTTTCTGTAGACAAGCAATAGCGGTGTCAGAACGGGAATCAGGGGAGGGGGGGGGGGCCAACCTCTCTAAATAATTCCAAATTTGATGTACTTTGATGCAAATAACACAAAATGGCAATTTGCATCTGCATAAACACTACTTGATGCCCATGTACACAAATGTGCGCCTTCTTCCAGATAAATCTGTTTATATCTAGGATTTTACGAATATACTTCTCTTGGCTCTGTATTTCACAGGCAGGACACACCGTACACACACATTCATGAGATAGTTTTCTCCACAATTGACAAGCCAAAGCTCCTTAGTCAGGTCAGCAATCTTTGACGCCTTTCAACTTGAAGTCATAATACATTTTTAACTTCCCTGCCTGGCAGTATTTTTCATCAATGCTGTATAAAGCATCAATTTTTTCACGCTTGCTGTTTTAAAGTCTAATTTGACATGCCTGCTTACTTAGTATTTGTACTTATACTCTAGGAATCTTAGTAAAGGACAACATTTCTGCATTTAACCATGTATTTGACTATACATGCTAATAATTTCTTTGGGAAGACTTTATCCTTTTAACCCCAGTATCCATTCTAACTACACTGTTCTGCCAGCTGTCTGCCTTGCTATCAGACATTGGACTGAACATCAGGGAAGCACATGTTTTCTCTACGGTAGATGGCTATTCTCTTGATGTTTTTGTTGTTGATGGTTGGCCCATTGAGGTAATCTTAGGTTCTTATCATCATATCATGTCATTTATTGAATGCAAAGTTTTTTAACTGATGTTTTAGAGCGTTTCCACTGGCCTATTTATTTTTACAAATAAATGATGATTATTACATTTGGATATTGCTGCAAGAATCAAATGGATGTGGTGATAGTCCACCTTGAGATGAAGTTAACACTGCTACATGTAAAAACGTAGAGTCTTGACTTGAGCGAGGGTATAGCCAATACAAGTGCACAGTTTAAACTGATATCATACAGCTTATATTTTGAAGAGTTAATTGTACCGACAAGTAATGTAGTATCAGAAGTTATGTAAGCTTTTTTTTGAAGCACTAACCAGAATGAAAGATACAACTTTTCAAGTCATATCCTGAAGAAGTAACCCTGAATATGCCACATCCCATTTGTATTTCCAACAACAATTTTATTGAGGCCTGCCTTGGCATTCTGATAGAAACAACATGACAATGATGCCACGCTGTTGCATTCCTCCCTCACTCATGTTGCAATGACCAATGATAATACATGTCTATTAACACTACAGGGCCTATGCCAATAAATTAGCTAAGGTGTTATGATTCTATTTATATGTGGATTACATTTTTATTCTACTTAAATGATGGCAACTTGCAATGGTATGATCAGGACACTGATGGTTTACATAAGGCGCTTGAAGCATCTGTTTTAAGGAATGAGGTAGATTCTCAATCATTCAAAATAGATAGAAGTTTGCATGCAGATGTTTCTGATTATGTTTCTGCTAGTTATTGATGCATGAAGCAATATAATCAACCCGTTCCTTCTGCGTGACAGGGTTCATGGTCTGGTTCATCTCACTCCTCAGCTGCGGAAAGAACACTGCCATTCCAGGTAAAAGGTGGGGAATGGGAAATTGACAAGCGGCTTCTGAAGATGGGAGAGATGATTGCTTCTGGTTCTTGTGGAGATTTGTGAGTGAATTGTATACTATCGAGTTACTGAGGCTCTGTATTCAGTACTGCTTTCTTCTTAAGATGTCTTATGCTTATGTGAAGGTTTCATGGGACTTACTTTGGCGAGGATGTTGCTGTTAAAGTTCTAAAAGCCGAGCATTTGAATAATAATGTTTGGAACGAGTTTACACAAGAAGTATATATTCTAAGGTATTGACATTTTACATTTTAGGAGCATATGTAAGATTGCCATGCTTATAATTTGGTTGAAGAAATTTAAATATTTCGTTATATGTAGGAATGAGCACATCACTACTCTCAGTTAAGCATACATGAATTGTGTTGTCCCTTGCAAGTACCAAAACTAAATTACTTCACCCTTTCAGGGAAGTTCATCATACCAATGTTGTGCGATTCATTGGTGCATGCACAAAACCACCAAAATTTTGTATAATTACAGGTGAGCTTTATGGCAGCATCCGCTGGATCTGATATTGAGCCTTATTAAGAATTGCTTGTTATAGAGAAAAATAGATCTGGAAATGTTTTACACAATAGCTTATGATCTTATAATGTTGGCCAAATATAACTTACAGATCCAAGAAATTATGCTTCCTACCCTCTGCTTCTAAATATAAGTCTTTTTAGATATTCCAATATGGACTACATACGGAGCAAAATGATTGAATCTATACTCTAAACTACGTCTATATACATCCGTATGTAGTCCATATTGAAATCTCTAAAAAGGGCTTATATTTAGGTACAGAGGGAATGAGGAAGATGATGTGTTTTTTTTGTCTTTGCTTAACTGGTGTGTTTGTTACTCAACAGTTATTTTCATGTCATACAGAATACATGTCTGGAGGAAGTCTGTATGATTATGTGCACAAGCAGTGTAATGTCGTTGATCTCCCAACTCTGCTGAAGTTTGCATGTGATGTATGCCGAGGGATGTGTTACTTGCATCAGAGGGGTATTATCCACAGAGACTTAAAGACAGCAAACCTTCTAATGGACAAAGATCATGTACGTAGCATATAACTTTTTAATTTGTCATGAATATAGAGAGAAAACAATAGCAGAACACAAAGACAAGCAGTGAATGTGGAGGATACTGTCGGTGCACATTATCTAGGTGCTCCTATCTGTCGTCAGAGCTTTGGGTCATGCATTATGTTGTATTTTTACCAAGACTATTCTAACTGATGATTGTTTGTGCTGTCCTTTTCTAGGTTGTTAAAGTAGCAGACTTTGGTGTAGCTCGGTTCCAGGATCAAGGTGGTATCATGACAGCTGAAACTGGAACATACAGATGGATGGCGCCTGAGGTATGATGGGTGGCCTAAACTCAAACCAACCTAAGTTATAAACTATGTTCAAAATGGGTCTGTGATTTCGTTTTTTCAAGTCCTGACTAGAATTGATAGTATAGACTGCTGATATCAAACACATCATGCCTCTGAAATCACTAATTTGGATTAGTTTAGGCCCCGCTTGGAATGTCTGAAATTTTACAACTGTAAACGATTATCCCCGGATATTACTGTACGCCAGTAAAATACAAACGAATATATTACCCCTGTAATCCGCTGCTGCCGGCTCAGCCAGAGAACGAGGGCAGCCCTGCACGTCCAAGACCGATGCTGCACAATCCGAACTGGCACATTGGCTGGGGAAAAGCCCCGCGTAATGGTCGCGGACTCCAGTTCGGCTGCCTCTGGACGACGAAGTTGCCAAATCTGCTGCCGTCCGCCACACACCAGAGACGAGGCAAATTCGGCGGCCATGACCGACCATGGCGGCCGTCTGAGATGCGTCAAGGGATGGTCGCATGATGCGACTCGCTTCAACCATGACTGACCATGGCGGCCGTTTCACGCAGCTGGAGTAGCTCTCTGCCTGGCCAGGACCTCGGGCCGCCTGCTCGTCGTCGCCTGAACCCGCCGGCCGACAGGAATTCCTCCGTGCGGCGGCGCCCACACAGGCCGGCGGTCCTCGGCCCGCCCCCTGTTGCTCCGGCCTTCCGAGGTAAAGCAGCTGTCAATCGAGAAGAGAGAGATACCGGGCAGAAATGACGGACCGAGGTGTGTTTCAGAAACGCGAACACATTGTACTTGGATCGGGTGTAGATTTACCAGTCCAGCAAGAACGATCCAAGTACCTAAAGAGACCACCGTTTTCTTATACGGGGTATTTTTCGCTGTAAATCGCTGGAAAATGATGATCCAAGCGGGGCCTTATTGTGTCAGTGATCTGAGTATTAATTCAATTGTCTACGGCCTATCATATTTGCATTGTTATCTCCACTCACAACTACTAAAGGGTTGAAAACAAGAAACTCTACTCTATACTAACGTGCTTTTCTGCTCCATGTGTAGGTTATAAATCATCAACCCTATGATAACAAAGCAGATGTATTTAGTTTCGCTATTGTGCTTTGGGAACTCCTGACGTCCAAGGTATGTATAATTTACACGACTGGTTAGAGTTCTTACCAAACGCAAACAGTTGATTAATCATTGCAGTTGTTAAGGTTGTTGATATTTTTTTATTTCTTTGGTTTCCAGATCCCATATGATACCATGACACCTCTGCAAGCAGCTGTAGGTGTGAGGCAGGTAGGTAATATTGTAGATTTTGTACGTAATATGCTCATTGTGTGAGATGTGCTCAGTATCCGAACACTTGACTGTCATACTAGGGGCTGCGCCCAGTGCTGCCAGAAAAGACACATCCCAAGCTATTAGACTTGCTGCAGAGATGTTGGGAAACCATCCCAGCAAATCGGCCTGCTTTCCCAGATATATTAACTGAACTGGAGGGTCTTCTGGCAGAAGTTCAGGTACGTGCAGAATCACTCTTCCTGTATTTAGAGAAAGATACCCCTTACCAGATATAAAATCAGGAATTAAAGAACCGTAACAGTAGATTGTTCTCTCCTTCTACAGGGAACTTCAGGTGAAACGAGCAAACAACTGAAGGATATCTCGGCCTCGACAGACTGACCCTCTGCACATACCTGACATACTAGGATCCGGAACACTGATGTTGAGGAATGTAGCGTATCATTTTTGGTTTTGGTTTACCTTTTGTTATGTACAATTTGAACAGTCATCTTGGGGCCTAATGTTTTTTTCAGGCTGTATTTCACTGTTACTACAAAGAAAATCGAATTTTCTGTTAAGTATACTGGTCATAGCTTTGGTCATCTCTTGTTGTGAAGGATGTTTATATCTCGTGTATCATGTACACCAAGTTGTCTTTTCTGGTGAATACAGCCCATCATCGAATTTTCTGTTAAGTATACTGGTCATAGCTTTGGTATGTAAACATGCGCCCTAGAATTTACTGCTTTGGCCATCTCTTGTTGTGAAGGATGTTTATATCTCGTGTATCATCTACACCAAATGCAGGGAATCATGGTTTTATCTAGTCAGTTGTGCAGTGTTATTGAGCTACATGGGATGTAAGCCAAAGAGGATTTAAAACATGGCAATCAGTTATCTGACTAAAAAAAAAGGTATATCTCAAGGGTCCTGAATCTGCAAAAATTATTGAAGATGGATTGAAGTAAAGCAGAAATGCTTTCATCTGCCCAAGTAACAGGGACAGAACGAACATTACACAAGCAAAATAAAAGTTATTGTTCCCACTGCCAAAATAATTGTGTTTGCTTGTTTTGACAAGTTTTAGCAACAGATAGAAGGAAGCTCCTTGTTACAGGTTCAGCACAATCAGAAATCAGGACAGTGGATCGATTTATTGGGGTCTGTGGCAATCAGCGCCACCCCATCCATCATTTGAGCTTCTCAAAGAGCTTTGGTGCTACCTGCAAACACATGTTCAAAGTATTAACACTCCACGAACGGTAGTTTGGAACTAGTCGATGTACAGGTTGTACTTACACATTTGTCAACGCATGACCAGTAGTCGAAGAATTGCCCGGTGCAGTGCTTCTGCCCAGTTTCATCATTCTTGACTCTCTTCACACATCTCTGCAGAGTAAGCATGCAAGCTTGACACGTAAATCACGTGTTCCCTCAGACAGAATGGAACATAAATTGACAAGACTAGGTTGAGCATAAATGGAACATAAATAACAGTCCACCTGATCCATATTTGTTATCATGCAACTCAAGCAGAATCTATGTACAAGTCATCCATGCCATATGGTACAGCATGCTACCACCTCATCCAGTAAACTAACTAGTGTGCTAGAGGGCTAGGCACAAAGCTCAGATGGCCATCCAGTAAATTCCAACAAGATACTAAATGTAACAGTAATAATCACCAGTTTCTAGTAGAACAGGACTAACTGTGAAACTACAAGTGTGCACAATGGAAGTGTTTATAGCAAAACAAAACCTATATCTAGGTGCTTGCATTAGACGAGGTGATTCACTCTTACATGGGTGCTTGATGATGCGGCTATATTCTAAGCACTCGTCTAAATGAATTTTGCATCCTGAAGGCCATTAGGGCCATATATTCAAAAGCAATTTGTACTAAATATAGCCATGTGCAACATCTTTCTGAAAGTTAGTCCATGAGTGAATTTTGTTTGGCTCTAACATCCTAAATAGATCAGCTTACTAGAGGTCCTAGCTTGTTTAGCAAGCAATTTACAAGAAATGACTAGCTACCACTTATTTTCCTGATTCACTCTAATAGTTTGTCTTGTGGTTATGAGAAATATGGCACTGACCTCATAGTCATACAATGATTTTACACATTGCGGCTTGCAGCGTTCCTCAAGGTAATTCTTTGGGTCAATAGGTTCATTGTCCGCCCTGCCATGAAACAAAACATGTTTACAAAACTCAAACGCTGGAAGGTAAACTTTGCTGTTATCAAGCATTACAAGAATAATGGAAGCAATGATCTTTCTTGTACAGAGAATTATTTAAGAATGAATTATTGACTAAACACAGATAGAACAGTAACGACCAATCATTGCGAGATTACTGAAATTTGATGATAAGTAGGCAGCAACTTGTTTAAAAGTTCTCCAGAAGATTGTTTTCCCTTTTCCCTTCATACATTGGGAGTTAAATCAAGTATTAATAGCTGCAACCTGTTCCCACCATGGTCAGACAGGTTGACTCCCTTGAGATTCAGAAGAGATGCATTATTTGCATCAAACCGACTTGGGTTTAATAAATGTTCCATTTGGCGTTAAGTTATTTGCATAAAGTTAATGCTTGAAGAAAAGTGTTGATTATAAATAAGTATATGAACAATCTACTGTACAAGCAAATCTTTGCTTGTTGTCATCGCAAGCAAGTACGTAACACAGATTTCAATTTGCAGTCAATATAATAAATGTACAAGGAAAATATATAGGAGGTATGAAACAAACATAATGTAAGTACATGTCAATCACACTCAAGGATAGATAATTTAGCGTTTCATCTCAACATAAACTAAAAACAAATGAAGAATATAGCTAATAAATAAGTAAAACACGATGCAAGTCAAGCACAGTTTGCTACGATCATGACAGCGGCATCACCGATTGGTTGCGCGGATGTGGTCACAACAGGCAGTCAAAACCTTATTATAGCAGTTACAGTAGTGGTTCAATATATGTATGTCCACATTATATACATCGATAAAAAATAATTAGACATTCGAGATGTCAAATGCCAATGAAATGTAACCAGGGGTGGGGCATTTTATTGTGTGGATTAAAGCAAATTATTTGCATCACAATGCTCAAACAAAATATCCTACTTCCACCGTGATTAATGGTCAGGACAAACCTCACTCCGCCTACGGATTTGAAGCCATTGCATCAGAACCCAAGAACAAATACATGTGTTACTTTGGAAGCATACTCCTAGGATCCCAACTAATGAAATGTATAATGAAAACAACTATAGCAGAGAAACATTTAATTTGTGTTATTGCCTAGATAAACGCACCGATTCATCAAGTTTCCAATCGGCTGATGAGATCATCACTATTTCGTCCAAGGTGAAAAAAAATCGGCTGGCTCAAATTGCGGGATTTAAGTCGCACTGTGTTCCAAAAATACAAATGTGCGCTCTTGCCTTCAAATATAACTGATTCGCCATGCTTCTTATGCCCCGTTAGATTACAAATTCGTTTCGGACACAAAAATCAGGTATAAATACGCGAATTGCGTTACCATACTTCAACGCTGATAGTGAGAAGGAAGATCTAAAACTGCCCCCAACATATGCACAAGATCAAGACACGATCGAAGTTCATAGACTGAACGAGCGGTAAAAAGAACTTTCGAGAAAAAGAGAGCGAGAGAGAGAGAGAGAGAAAACATACATGGCAGCTGCAAGATCTCTAGCGAAATTTCTTACGGCGTCCTGCGTCGAAGAATGTCAAAGACCGGATCCAAGTGATGGGAGACTAGGGTTTCGTTCGGGTGGATGCGGAGAAGAGGAGGAATGGAGGGGAAGAGAGACGCGAAGGGCCAGCTCGACCTATGGTTTTTTCGGAACCTATGGGCTTTGTTCCGCTTCCGGCCCAGACCTGGCCAGATGGGCCAGCGCGGCCCTGCACGGCATGGCTCACCGAGGACTAACAATCATGGACTAACTTTCAGAAAGATGTTTAGCACGGCTGCCTTAACACGGGCCAGGCTGGCGGCACGTTTAGCCCACATGGGTCGCGTTTATTTAGGCAATAATACCAAATTCAATGTTTTTTTGCTTATAGTTTTTTTTCATTATACATGTCATTAGTTGGGATCCTAGGAGAATGCTTCTAATGTTGTGCATGTACTAGACGATACCCCGCACGTTGCCGCGGAATATTTTGTAAGAATCAATTGCTTCCACATATGTGCAAACTAACAATCAGAAGTAACACATTTTCTTACAATTTCAAGAAAATCTGACGGTTTTAGCTTTCGGCAATTAAATGGACCTGTTGTTTGGCCCCATTCAAAAAAAATTATTACCCCTTCCTATCTATTTTTTCCAAGTTGTCTGCACATTTTATTAACTAAATAAGTAAAACAAACCAGTTATATCACAAAAAAATCATAGAAGTCTCTGACCAAGTGCCCATGCAACTGGAAGCATGCAATCCATCGATGCTCCTATCCGTAGGAGAAATAGAGTGAACTGAGTCAATAAACCATGATTATATGTAAAAATAAGTGAGTTCAGCCAGTTAATGTTTAAAGTTAAACGGAGGACAAAAGCATACCTTGCTGAACAATCGAACAGGGAGGGCAGGGCATGGTTGTTGTCTGTATTTACCAGAACAGGGTGCCAGTTGCTGCCCCGTTTGAGGTACCCCTGCGGAATTTGTTCTCTCTAACGGGTGCAGCAACAATAATACGGATGGTCCTAGATCTTGCAGTGAGACGGGTGGGATCTGACCAAATCTAAAAATAAGCTTGTCATCCAACACAGTTACGATGTTTAGTTTTCTAAATTAGCAAATATAGATTCATCAGAATGATATGCTCTCTGAATGATATGAGAGCAATGTACAATGCGAACAACAATAGTCATATGGAGCAACAAAGAATCATCAATTTTGCACCAACGAAGAACTACCCTTGTCAGGCAAGATGTCTAGCACCTATATAGTTGTGGCGGAACATGACAAAATAAAATAAGCTCAGTCATGGAAAAAACCTGAGGAGGCTCTCTGACCGACCCTCTTACCATGGGGAGGACTCGGGCATTTCTACCGCACGCCTCCATCATGCTAGAAGCAAGTGAAGCAACCGTTTGTTTCCCGGCCGTGAGGGATGCTTCCGGGAACAGGCACAGTGGCCCGCGGTCGCGGTGAGCAACCGAGCGTATACATCTTGCCTTCCACGACCTACATCGAGCTTTTAGCCTTGTACAGAGACGTCGGGATCCTCGTGAGGTCATCGTAGTACCTGGACAGGGCCTCCCATGTTAAAGTTCATAGCCTCAAGCACCTCATCGCCGAGGCCGAGCGAGTGGGGCAGGACGGTGCTGGTGTAGCCAAGCAAGCCTCGTTTAGCCTAAACTCTCTCACATGTCGAGGGTCGCGAGCTGGTCCCCGTCCTTGCCGCCGCCGACGCGCCCGGCGAGACTTGGAGGCAGAGCGATGACACACGGGCTGCCGGTGCTCCGAGGACCGTGAGCTGGTCCTCCATCCCTGCCGTTGATGACGCGCTCGGCAAGACTCGGACGACCACTGCTCCAAGACCGAGAGGTTGCGCCACCGCGAGGGGAGCGTCCCGCGGCAGATGGCTGACTTGAGCGGCAGCGCAACCTTGTTGGGGAGCTCGGAGATGCGCTCCTCCCAATCCCCGCGCATCACCGCTCCTCCACTTGAGGGCAGCGCATGCTCGCTGCAGAACTCCGAGATGCGGTCCGTCCTCCGCCTCCTTTGCGCGTCGCCGCTCCTCCTTCTCGGTCGACCAAGATATGAAGGAGTTCAATGCAGCGTGGAGGCATTGACTAAGATTTCTAGATGCCAAAGAAGGTAAATAAAACGATCGGTCATGTCTCTTTAAATGCCCACGATTGATCATGTCTCTTCGGAAGCTTGCGTCTGTTCTTTTGAGTTGCCATCCTTAGAAGACCGAGAGTCATATGGGTATACGAAGCTATATTAGCGATTCAGTTCTCTCGTGGAAATAATAAATCCATGACATCAGCAGATGACGTGGATAATGTAGTGCAGAAATAGATGATATAGAAAATCATGTGTGGTCTTTTTTTGAACTTATGTGGGGTCTATTTGATGATGTGGATAGTTTGCATGTCAAGAGAAATAGGATAGTGGGGATGAACTATTTAAGTATTATAGATTTGTTCCTGAGTTCTGATGCAATGGCTTCAAATCTGTAGGTGAAGTCAGGTTTATCCCGAAGTGTGCATAGACCATTAATCACGATGGAAGTAGAATATTTTGTTTGTGCGTTGTGATGCAATTTTTTTGCTTTAATATACAATCAAAGGCTCCACACCTGATTACATTTCATTAACATTTGAAATTAGAGCCAAGTCAGTGCGATGCAAATAATGTATGTGTTCTGAATCTTGAGGGACTCAATCCTGTCTTAGACCATGGTGGGATGATGTTGGAGCTGCTAATACTTGATTTAACTCCCAATGTAGAATCTGGCTCGATATACATAGAATGTTTTGCTTGTTTGAATGGAGAAACGCTAGATTGTTATATTTGAGAGAAAAAAAGAAAACAATCTTCTAGGTATTGTTTATGCAGGGGATAATTGCATGATGTTGTTCTTAATTAATGATTGCTAGGTTTTGTTTTGTTTTTGCTAGGTTTTGTTTATGCACTGATTGCAGTTGCATCATGCCATGCTACTGATGGTTCATGTATTACAATACATATAAAAGCATATACTTTTTCATTTGGTTGTTTGTTCCATGCATTATTGATGGTGTACTAGACTAGGGGTACCCACCATGTTGTCTTTCGGCCAGGAGGGCCCAGCCGAGTACCACCGTGGCAGTTCAGTAGTGAGCCACTTGGAGCAACCCATGACGCATACGAGGAAAATTCCACAAGACTTGATATACAAAACAAGGACTCCTTTCTACTGATGTAGCCGACTAGGACTCATACTATCCTAGGTCTCTGGTACTTTATATAAACTGAGGCTAGGCTAGTCGATAGCACAATCTCAACACATCCTGGATATGAGACACACACAATCTCGTGGTAGATCAACCTGTAATGTATGCCCCATCAAAATCAATATAATCAGAAGCAGGATGTAGGGTATTATCTCTTCGATAGAGCCCGAACCTAGGTAAAACCCCATGTCCATTGTTACCATCGCATCAAGGCTACTAGCTCGGGGACCCTATCTGAGATCTACTATATTTAGCTCCATCATTGGTGGACCATGCAGGTCCTGCTAGGTGTCATCGCGGTGCGATGGGCGTCTTCGTCAACATCAACTTTGATCTCAACCAGATCATGGAAAACTTCATCCATGGAGCTCCGGGGCTCAACGTCAAACATTGCCCTCACGCGCCCGTGCAGAATTTTTTGGACAACAAATTTGTTTTGGCCATCCCTGCTATCGGTGCTAAACTGACATATCTCGGGTAGGGGGTCCCAAGCTTGGCGATCAGAGCTAGATGGTAACAGAGAGAGTAGGGACATGATGTTTTGCCCAGGTTCGTGCCCTATTGGTGAGGTAAAACCGCATGTCCTGCTTCTTATATATTGATTGTGATGGGGTACAAAGTACATATTGATCTACCTCGAGATAGTATGAGTTTGTTTAAGCTCTAAACCTTGCGAATGTGTCTCTCCAGACTAAACCCTATGGCTTATATAGACGGTAGGGGTACCTAGGGTTTACACATGGTCAGTTAGGGATAAACACGCTAATCTTACAAATACGCTTAAAGTGTACGCCAAGTCTTCAGAAGATCTTCATATTGATCACGCCGAGGGCCAGGACCAATATGGCTATGTCATCAATCTTCAGTCGGTCCTCCGCCCGACCCATTACCGACGGGCTGACGCGGCAAATACCCCTAATCCTGGACACCAAAAGTAGCACCCGAACTAGCTTTCAAGCCGAGGACATTAGGCGTCTTCGGGTGTCCTCAAGTCGTAGGCAAGTTCTATCCTCCACACCGGCTTACGGTTTCGAGGTCATGATCGGTTCTGAGGTCTTCTTGGCTTTCCTGACTGTAACCTCAAACTCCAGGGATTTACAGAATAAGGCAAACATCTCATGGCGAGACTTTTGGTCATCATCGTCTCCGTTGTTGGTTAAGGAAGAAGACATGATGAACTAGATCACCAAACCCTGGAAGAAACAAGCTCGAAACAAAAACAAGAGGAAAGTGTGATACATAGATTAAAAACTCATGGGGATTTTATAGGGACTTTTTCCGTGAGAAACAAGCAATCGAGCAAAAAATGGCGCCGCTACACGACCATGTGTCGTGCCTAGGGGGTAGGCCATGCCTCTTGGTTGTCTGGCGCCCTTGGGCACCAACTCAGTTGCTTCTTTTTTTCCAAAAATTCTTAAATATTCCAAAACCACAAGATATATATTTTTTGGAATTTTTAGAGTCGGTTTACTTACCATACCCTGTACCTCTTTGTTTTTAGGGTTCTGGAGTCTTCTGGAAGGTTTCTTTGATCTACTCTTCCACTATAATTACTTGAATAATGTATGAATCTATGTTAATAGGATTACATGCAATATAATGTTTAAGTCTTTGCCCACTAACTACCTTCGGTTTATTTCCTTCAACGCTATTTATCTTGATAGCTCCAGATCGGTAAAAATTTTCAATGATATATATACCTTCCCACTTGGAAAGAAGTTTGCCTGCAAAATTTCGGAAATGAGACTTGTATAAAAGAAATTTATCACCAATATTAAATACTTTCTGAATTATTTAATCATGTTCTCTTTTAACCTTTTCTTTAAATAACTTGGCATTTTCATAGGCTTCGGTTCTCCATTTATCTAAAGAACTCATACCAAACAATGTCTTTTCTCCAACAAGTTTAAAATCATAATTTTTTTAATTTCCAAATAAGCTTTCTGTTCTAACTCAGGAGGTAAGTGGCATACTTTTCGATAAAACATTTTATAAGGGGGCATTCCCTTATAAGCAGTTCTATGTGCCCAAAGTGCATCATCCAGTTTTTTTAGACCAATTCTTTGTGGATTAATTAACGGTTTTTTGCAAGATTGATTTAATTTCTCTATTAGTTAATTCAACTCCCCCGCTAGACTATGGATGATAAGGTGATGCTAATCTATTGTTTACATCATACTTAGCCAAAACTTTTCTGAAAGCACCATAAAATAAAATGTGAACCACCATCAGTCATAAGATATCTAGGGACTCCAAACCTCAGAAATATAACATCTTTAAGCATTTAAATAGAAGTCTTATGATCAACACTTTTAGTTGGAATAGCTTCTATCCACTTAGTGACATAATCAACAAAAACTAAAATGAGTATTACCATGCGAAGAAGGAAAATGTCTCATATAATCAAAACCCCAAACATCAAAAGGTTCAATAACAAGCGAACAATTCATATGCATTTCCTGACATCTACCAATGTTACCAACTCTTCGACATTCATCACAAGAAAGGATAAACTTACGTTGTAACGCCCAAGATGCGGCTATATCTCCCACGTGTCGAGGCACGACTTAGAGGCATAACCGCATTTTGGTTTTGTCACAAGAAGGGTCATCTTCACACAAATCCCATGTAATGAACAAGGAAGTAAATAGTTAGCTTACAATCGCCAAATCACACAAAGATCAAATAAATCATACATCATTCAGAGTACACACAAAGTACGACTACAGACGAATCCAAATGAAAAGAAGATAATCCCAAATGCCAAATCCCGATCATCCCAGCTAGGCACCACTACTGATTATCCGGAAAGGAAACATAGTAACGGCCAAGGTCTTCGTCGAACTCCCACTTGAATTCAGTGGCATCACCTTGTAACGCCCCGAGTCCGACGCGCCAGGTGTCTTCCAGTTATTCGTCGTCGTTGCCATGCCATTCGTTTGCGTGTTGCATCTTTGCCATGCCATCATGTGCATTGCATCATCATGTTTTCAAAACTTGCATCCGTCCGGGTCTCCCAGTTCTTTCCGTTGTCCGTTCTGAGCCCAGACACACTTGCACGCGCCCGCGGCACCACCGAAATATTATTTTATAAGTGGCCGAAAAATGTTCTTGGAATGGGACGAAAGTTGGCGTGCGGTCTTATTATAGTGTAGATAGACCGCCTGTCAAATTTCATCGCATTCAGAGCTCGTTCGATAGCCCAACCGTTAAACATATAACGACATTATAGCTGGTCAAACGTCGGACGTTTTCGGTCTCCGGAAACCTTGCCGGGCTGCATTTCCGTCTCTCTCTTCTCAGCCTGAGACCTCTCCTACACAACCCACTAACCCCATCTAGGCCCAACCAACCTCCCCACCGGTGCGTCAGATCGCGATCGGAGGGCTCCGAGACGGCCTCAAACCCCCTAACCCTAAACCTGTCCTATATAAACCACTCCCCTTGCCATTTTTGGGCACTTCCTAGCCTCCACCTACCCCTAGTCTTCTCCCACCTTGCAGCCGCCGCCACCTCTAAATCCGTGCCCGGCCGCTCCCCCTCCGCCACTTGGCGCCGCCGCCAGCACCCCTGCAGCCAACCATGTCGTGCCACCTCATCCCTTAGCCGCCTCCCAGCCAGTCGGCACAAGCCATGTGGCCTCCCTGCACCCCAGCACCGCCGCGGCTCGCGGAAGCCCGCAGCCGGCCCGCCCCGGATCTGGGCCCGACCGCTCCCCGAGCCGCGATAGCCCGAGTGCCCGAGCGCCCCGCGCCTCATCCCGCAGCGTCCCCGAGCTCCCTCTGCACCCGACCCGCCGCCACCTCGCCGAACCCCGATGGCCACCGGGAGTTGCGCCGGCGAGCACCACCGCTGCATCAGGCGACCCCGCGCTCCCCTCTTCCTTTCTTCCCTGCTACCAGCTATCGCTCCCTCTCACCTCTCGGCTTCCTCCTTGTCGGTGTCAAAACCGGCGGATCTCGGGTAGGGGGTCCCGAACTGTGCGTCTAAGGTCGATGGTAACAGGAGACAAGGGACACGATGTTTACCCAAGTTCGGGCCCTCTTTATGGAGGTAATACCCTACGTCCTGCTTTGATATTGATGAATATGAGTGTTACAAGAGTTGATCTACCTCGAGATCGTAATGACTAAACCCTAGGGGTCTAGCTTGTATGGCTATGATAATGAGTGTCCTATCCAGACTAAGTCCTCCGGTTTATATAGACACCGGGAGGATCTAGGGTTACACAATGTCGGTTACAAAGAAGGGAATCTACATATCCGATCGTCAAGCTTGCCTTCCACGCCAAGGAGAGTCCAATCCAGACTCGGGTGCAGTCTTTGGTCTTCGTATCTTCACAGCCCATTAGTCCGGCCCATGGCTAACAGGCCGGACGCCCGAGGACCCCTTAGTCCAGGACTCCCTCAGTAGCCCCTGAACCTGGCTTCAATGACAAGGTATCCGACGCGTAGTGCTGTCTTCGACATTGCAAGGTAGGTTCCTCCTTCCGAACTTCAAAATAGTCTTCAGATGAATTGATTGTGTCTGGACCTATAACATACAGCCGTAGAGCGTATAGTATTCTACGAATCCAATGTGCTGACAACTTTTAGTAATGTGACGTCATGCTTCTCGGTCATTATTTCAAACCGTTTCCCATCCCACCGTCCCACTTTTGGGGGCGTGGTTGTCATTGACACGTCTTGTCGAAGCAGAGATCGTGTCCCCTAATTGCGGGATTTTCATCAATACAAGCGTGGGTAACCCAACCGTCCTGCGGGAAAGATTCCTTAGGAATAGGCAGGTTCTTAGGCTTGGGAGGAGGCGTTTAATACCCGCTGCCTTTATAAAGGAACCAAGGGCCGTTTTTATGCCAAACCTTTCCTCATCCTTCCCGACCTCGAGTTCTAGCACCCAAGGTTCAACTTGATTGTTTCAAGCCTCCCATCATGTCCGAACCCAGCTCCCAAGGCCGATGGGTGGCTTCCTCCATCACGGAGGAGGATATCACAAAGCTTCGGGCAGCCAGATATTTGACTGCGGAGGTGCACCACAGGCTTTCTGCTCAAGGACAGGTTATTCCGACCCCTAGATCTGGTGAGAGGGTCATATTCATCTCCCACTTCCTCCGGGGGCTAGGGTTTGCTCTTCACCCCTTCGTCCGGGGGCTAATGTTTTATTATGGACTAGATTTTCATGACCTAGCCCCGGACTCTATCCTCCGCATCTCGGTGTTTATCATTACATGCGAGGCCTTCCTCCGAATCTCCCCACACTTTGGCTTATGGCTCAAGACCTTCAGTGTGAAGCCGAAGGTAGCCAACGGGGAACAGGTGGAGTGCGGCGGTGCTACGATCAGCCAATTCACCAGCACTCCTTGGACAAAAGGTTCTTTTATCGAAACTTCCAATCACTGGCAGCAGGAGTGGTTTTACATTACGGAGCCCCGCAGCACCAAGTGGGTAGCTGCACCCACATTCTGTCCTGGACCACCGTTACAACTTGCATCATGGGTCAACAAGGGGCTGGATTGGGGATCAATTGATGAAGTGTAGACTTTACAGAGCCGCATCCGAACCCTCCTCGAGAGAGACATCGATCTTGTCAACGTGATCCAAGTGATGTTAGTTCGCCGAATCCTGTCGTGCCAGTGCAGGTCTCGCCGCATGTGGGAGTTTAATCCAGAAGGACCACAAACCCTTCAACACTTCTTCGGCACCACACACAAAGGGATGCGGAAGTTATTTTTCGGGAAGGAGAAACATTGGTCAAACACCACCAAAGATGCTGGCCTTAACTGCAACCGTACGGATACCCCGGTAAGCACTAGGCTCCCGAACACTTTGTAATTATGCATATCGTAATATGGTACTAAGCAAGCTATCTTCTTCCAGGGATGGACCAACAAGGCGGAACTAATTATGTGTTCGGCCCCTCTGCCCGAGGGCCCAGCGAATCCTATTCTAGTAAGGATGCTGGCCCTGGCACCATACTAGATGCTTGTGAAGGAGGGCGAGGTGGAGAGTGAGAGGACCAAAGATGGCCCCTATTCCAATGGTGCATCGGGCATTGTGTCTGGGGGAATCAAAGTCCCCCTATCCGAAGACAAAAGTGAGGGGGGCCACTATCTCCCTTGCTCCTAGGAAGAGAAGGGCCACCTCCGAAGATGGGGAGAAGCAGGCTTCTAAGCGAGGCAAGATGCCTCAGGAGGCTGGCTCGGGCTTGGAGGACGTCGAAGCGCAGTCTCATGACGAGGACAAGCCTCAGGCCAAATCATAAGTAAATCAAGGCTGTTTTAAACATGTCCCATTCCTTTCTTATAATGCATGGAATGTATATTCTTTGTTTTTACAGTTTAGCACACAGTCTTCCTCAAAAATCCTTTTCCTCGGGGGACCTTCTCCTAGAGATGATGGAAAGTGAGATGCCCCCACCGGATTCCCCATCCAATAGGGCAGACGACTTGGAGGTGTCGTCGCGGAGGGTCTCCCCCGACCAACAAGTGGTGCAAGGGATGATGAAGACATTACCCGAAGGTAATACTTCGGTGGCCCAGGGTCCAGGGGACAACAATGACGGCCCCGAACAGTCTGATATACAATCGGGTACAAATGAACGGATCCCTTCAAAGGGTGGTCGTACTCTTACGCAGCCTCCGGAGACCCAGAGGCGCCGGATATATTGACGAACATGCTGCGACAGGCGTCCGTCTCAGAGGAACATCATACCTTAATGGGCACGGTGGTTGAAAAGGTCCAGTCCGCGAAGAGCGGATTGGATGAGGCCTTTGCGAGCCTACTAAGAGGCTTCGAGGTTTGTACTATAATATGTGCAATTGTGTTTTATTCGCAAAATACACCTGTGTATAGATAGTATCCCCTGAGACTCAGGTTGGCTTCCCATGGGAGGCGAACAGAGGATCAAGAAGAAACATTCAAGGACTAATCAGATTGACTTGAACACATGCTGCTTCCCTCCCGGCTACTTCCCAGAGTACGGATACTGCCGAGCTGCAACGGAAGCTTGATATGGACGGGGATGACATTGCGTTAATCAATGTGCATCTTGACGAATCGCAAGGTATGTGTTTGGGGCAGTCCCTTCACACACATGTTTGTGATATAAGCATAATGTTGAAATTTATATACTGTAATATGCATGGTTGCAGATGGTGCTGCCGCCGTTGAAATTCTTCGGGCGGAGCCGGCCCGGGCCAAGGAGCAGGCCTGGTGTAGTAATGCGGCTGCCGAAAAGGCATCAACTGATTTAAAGGCCGAACGAGTTGCTCGGCATCAAGACGAGGAGAAAATATCCACGATGGCGCTCGAACTAAAAAATGCTGCTAGCCGCTGTAAACTCCTTGAGAAGGAGAATGAAGCCAAAACGGTTGAAGTTGAAAAGGCCTTACGGGAGGCGAGGGAAGCGCGGTCTGAATCCAGAGCCGCCCGTGAGGAGATCCGGCAAGCTAGGGAGATTGCGGCTGGTGAGCCATTTTTGTTACAGACTAAGTTCGGCGATCCAAACTATGCTCAGCTTAACCAATTATGGAGTTCTCCGAACGAGTTTTTAGACATGCCGAAGAGTTCTTGCGGCGCAGTTTCACCAGGCGCGAGAGGGGTATGCAATGGAGAAGCTTTTCTGGTCACAATTCAGCGCGTCGAAGCGCCCCCTATTGCTAAATGAGCAGATGTCCCAGTGGGACGAGCTTCATAGGATATCCGGCGCTGCCATGAAGAACGTCATAACCCGGTTATGGCCAACTGAGCATGTTCCAAATAGTTACTTCGGCTTGGTGCAACGGCTTGTTGACGTGGTACCACGTATCGATGCTATGAAGCGATCGGTGTGCATCGAGGGTGCACGGATGGCCCTTGCCCGAGTTAAGACGTTCTGGGGGAAGATGAAGGCCATTGATGTTGCAGTGAAGAGTCCACCCAAGGGCAAGGACCGCCAAGAACCGGAGCATTATTTTGAAGATGTCCTAGTGGCTGCCCACTTGATAGAGGGCCGGTGCTTGAAAGACATAATGTTCGAGTGAGGTGTATGAGAATTGTACGAGACAATTTTATGGTTAATCTGTTTTTATATATTGCTTGAAAGTTTGTGTTCCTCCTGTGCGGCCGTTTTAATATAATCTGAAAGTTTTCCAGTCGTTGGCTTCAGCCCCCTCGTGGGAAGTACGGGGGTGTTCGGAAAAGCATTTGATCACTCTTGACCCAACGTCTTGGTCCGTGAAGGAGGTGTCAATGCGGCGAACCAGGCAACCAGACTATTGGGTGTTAACACTTTCACTTAGCCATAGGAGTTTTATGGTGGGTCTACGACATAGCCCCTGGTATGTATGCGGCTTATTCATACGATGCGTGTACATATTTATCCGAAAAGAGGTCCTTCATGTGAAACGGAGGAATCACTAGAGATTTCGATAAGTCATCGAGTGGTTGTCCAGCTCTCGCCACATCATGACAGTCAGTTTTCGGCTTTCTCTACTGAGGTGCTGAGCCAGGTGAACCGGAAGCACAATCGCAGTAGTTCTCCCTTTACTATCCTAGCCAATAGAGTGGAACATACGATAGCAAGCACAGGAGCCGGGCAACCCAACTATTGACCCAAGACATGATTCAGAGCTGATGCATATAAGGCCAAACTCACGACGCCG
The DNA here is from genome assembly GCF_018294505.1 of Triticum aestivum. Lineage (NCBI taxonomy): Eukaryota > Viridiplantae > Streptophyta > Magnoliopsida > Poales > Poaceae > Triticum > Triticum aestivum. The sequence continues at coordinate 275,535,007 of NC_057806.1, forward strand.
AAGTATGCTACAAAAGTTGTTCGGACTTTGTTGGCAACTCAATTGTTCCCGTACCGAGCCCTTGGCAAGTTTAAGCCGGGGTATATCTGTGAAGCAACCATAGGAGGTGTGTTCAATTGCGGAAATACGCGGATAAATAATACTGGTAATGTGAACTGGGACCTGAGCGATATGCCAAAGATTACTTGATATATATAAAGGCCATGACCCCGGCTATTTGATATGCCCTGGTTCGAAGGCAGAGGAAAAAGGCATGTTACAGGCTCAAAAAAGAGTGCGGTCTACAAAAAGTTATTTTGGACCTCCTGTCGCACGTCTGCGCCGCCTTTCCTCGGCGAGGGGAATCCTTGAAGGAAGTAGGCCTATAGGTGAGTGTATAGATCCGAACTCCGATAGAGTCGGTTTTAGATGTTTCTCCTTTGCGCCACCTGTTTTTAAGAGGTAATGAAGAAAGAAAAAAGGAAAGTAGATAAAAAATGTTACCAGAGTGCTTGCAGACTTGTCGTATTATGCTTCCTCCAATGCCCATGGTATCTTAAGCGCGTAGTTCTGTATGCGCGGTATAGTTTTAACGGGTATATGAGATGGGCAACGGAAGCCGAACTGATATTTCTGCTCCGGATTTGCTCGATCTTCTGGGGGAAATTGCTTTTGGCCTTCGGCACTTGGCTGGTGAACCGTTCCATCGTCCCTATTGTCTGGCGGCCCCCTTCCCTTGTGTTCGGCGTTGAGCTTGCCCGCCTGCTTGAGGACCCAACAGTTTCTGTTGGTATGATTAGCTGGTTTATTGGGGTGGCCGTGAATCTGGCAGGGTCGGTCCAGTATCCTGTCTACGTTGGATGGTCCGTCTCTGCTTGCCTTGAATGCCTTTTTCCGTTGACCAGACTTAGGATTGCTGAATCCAGCGTTAACCGCTGTGTCGCGTGATCTTTCATTATCATTGCGACTGTTGTGTTTACTTTGTCGTGGCTTACCGTTGCCATCTCGGATTTCGGAAGTGCCCGGGTCGCTGGCGCTATTGCTTCTACGAGCGAGCCAGCTGTCTTCTCCCGTGCAAAAGCGGGTCATTAGAGCGGCAAGGGCTGTCATGGATCTAGGTCTTTCTTGACCGAGGTGGCATGCAACCCATTCATCTCGGACGCTGTGTTTAAAGGCCGCGAGGGCTTCCGCATCCGGACAGTCGACGATTTGGTACTTTTTAACTAAGAACCTAGTCCAGAGCTGCCTGCCTGACTCTCCGGGCTGCTGGATTGTGACTTAAGTCATCGGCGTCCGATGGCCGGACGTATGTTCCTTGAAAGGTTTCGCGAAAGGCGTCCTCCAAATCTTCCCAACTGCCAATAGAATTTTCGGGCAGACTGTTTAACCAGTACCGAGCTGGTCCTTTGAGTTTTAGTGGTAGGTATTTGATGGCATGAAGGTCGTCTCCACGGGCCATGTGGATATGGAGGAGGAAGTCCTCGATCCATACGGTGGGATCTGTTGTTCCATCGTATGATTCAATATTCATAGGTTTGAACCCGTCTGGGAATTGATACTCCATTACTTCGTCTGTGAAGCAAAGAGGGTGCATGGGGCCTGTATGTTGAGCCACACTGTGACTTACCTCCAACGGAGTCCGTTTGTGGTTTTCGGCCCGGGCGTGGCTAGGTTTGTCACATCCGGATAGGTGGCCATCGTCGCGTGTCGAGGTAAGTCCTCGCGATCCGTAGGTCGCTCTTGGGGTGTCCTGCTCTGCTACCCGGGGCCTAGTGACGGTCGTGTGCACAATCCCGAGCTGTTTTGTTCTTGCCTTTACGGCGAGGTGGGGCGGTCTGGTGTTCGGCTTGAGTTGCCGCTTTACCTGGACCAAGTTGTGGTTGACCTGACATCCTGTGCGATAATGGCGCGGGCTCGAGCGCCCTGTCGTCGCGCTGGGGTAGCAATCTACTCTTTGGGTAGCTTTGGCTGGGCCACTAAGGCCGTATTCTTCGGCGGCTAGGACTTCGGTCCATCTATCATTGAGCAGATCTTGGTCGGCTTGAAGTTGCTGCTGCTTCTTTTTCAGGCTCCTTGCAGTGGCTATTAGTTGGCGCTTGAAGCGCTCCTGCTCAAGAGGTTCCTCAGGCATGATAAAATCCTCGGTGCCGAGGCTCACCTCATCCTCAGAGAGCGGAAGGTAATTGTCGTCCTCCGAATCTTCGTACTTGGCCTGCTTACCAGGGCTAACCTGCCCATCTTCCCATTCATCCTGGATTAGCTGTATCAACGGGGTCTTCGCTGTCTTCAGCATCGTCATCCATACTGTCAATGTTCTCGGAGTCACAATCAAGTGTATCGGTCGAATCCTTGACTGTGGCTATGAAGTGGGTGGTGGGTGGGAAGCGAAATTCTCCGCCGCCAGCCCCTGGTTTGAGCCGGATATAGTTCGGCTGTGAGTCCTTTGTCAAGGACATGTTCTTTAACGACTTTAGCACATCGTCCAAAGGTGAGTGCTGGAAGATGTCCGTGGCGCCGAATTCGAAGATAAATAAATGATCAAGCTCGGCGTTTGCGAGCTCACATGGTTCGGAATTTACGGCCGGAGACAAGTCCGGAGTTCCGGTGACCAAGACATCATGATAGGTTGAGTCTATGTGCGGCTCCAACGCCGTGGAATCTGTGGCCTCCGTAGTGGGATCAATCCTCCCGTCCTTGGATGGCGCGGCTTGCTCCAGAGCTAGGGCAAGAGCAGTTATAGGAGCAAACTCCTGGATGCGGCCAGATGACAGATTTAGGTCATGATCATCTGGGTGACCGGGAGCGGCCACCGCGGTCTCGAATCCGGCGAAGATCAAGTCTCCACGGATGTCGGCAACGTAGTTCGAGCTCCCGAATCTGACCTGATGGCCAGGGGCGTAGTTTTCGATCTGCTCTAGATGGCCAAACGAGTTGGCCCGCAGTGCGAAGCCGCCGAACATGAAGGTCTGTCCGGGGAGGAAGGTTTCTCCCTGGACAGCTTCATTATTGACGATCGAAGGGGCCATCGAACCTTTTGGCGATAGCACAGATGAACTCTCAATGAAAGCACCAATGTCGGTGTCAAAACAGGCGGATCTCGGGTAGGGGGTCCCGAACTATGCGTCTAAGGTCGATGGTAACAGGAGAGAAGGGACACGGTGTTTACCCAGGTTTAGGCCCTCTCTATGGAGGTAATACCCTATGTCGTGCTTGATTGATATTGATGAATATGAGTGTTACAAGAGTTGATCTACCTCGAGATCGTAATGACTAAACCCTAGGGGTCTAGCTTGTATGGCTATGATAATTAGTGTCCTATCCGGACTAAGTCCTCCGGTTTATATAGACACCGGGAGGATCTAGGGTTACACAAGGTCGGTTACAAAGAAGGGAATCTACATATCCGGCCGTCAAGCTTGCCTTCCACGCCAAGGAGAGTCCCATCTGGACTCGGGTGCAGTCTTTGGTCTTCGTATCTTCACAGCCCATTAGTCCGGCCCATGGCTAACAGGCCGGACGCCTGAGGACCCCTTAGTCCAGGACTCCCTCACTCCTCGCAGGTGCGCCTCCACCATGGATAGCCGGGAGAGCTCCGCGCCGCCCTGCCGGTTGACCGTGCTGCTGGCTGGATCCAGCGACCCCGTTCCGGATCCACCCATCCCCCTCGTCCCCTGACCTCTGCCCGCTCCAGCCGCCGTTCGTCCGAGTCCGGCGAGCTCCTGCTGTGTCGGCCTTGCCTTTGCTTTGAGCGACAGAACAATGCCACTCGCCTGCCCGAGGCCTCCTCTGCATCTCGCGAGGCCCAACTTCCCACACCGCGCCAAGCCCAGCGGCCTCTCCTCCATCACCGGGCCAAGGCCCATTAGGTGAGGCCACCCCCCGCGCACATGTCCTGTTCCGCCTAGTGCATGGATTCGGCCCATGTCATATTTTTTTGGCTCTGCGATTTTAGCAATTATTCCAGGATTTACCTGTTTTGCAGAAAACCCCCTAGACATCATGCATATAATAAATTCTTAACCATGCATCGGTTTATAACAAATTATATATGAAAAATGCTTAGATCTTTGTCTAGTTTCATAATTTCCAACTTTCATCCATGTCTAAATTGGTTAAATTGTTGTTTGCATTTTTTTGCATAATCCCATGTTAAAATGATTTATTTCATAACTTTATAACAATAGCTCCAAATTTAATAAACTTTATATGCAAATGGGGTAGAAAAATGCCTAGTTTAACATGGTGCACTCATCTTGCATGTTTAACAACTCTTAAATATGGTTTAGGGTAGAACAGTACCAAATTCATAATATGCATATGTGATTTTTCTGAAATTGTTGTTTGTTGTTCCGGCCTCATTTAAACTTGCCTAAATGTGTAGTTTACATATGCTTCACCTCTTGCCATGTTTAACAACATTTAATATTGTTGTTTACCTAAACGGGGGTGAACTAAATAAATGAATGTGATGTTTGATCGATATGCAACTCGTTGCATATTGAGCTCCACTTAACTTGTAGTGTTGTTTGTTGCATTTTTCCATGCCATGTCTCATTAAACCGGACATGCATCATACTTGATTGTGCATCATTCCATATTTATGCTTGTTGGTTTACCATGTTATTTTCTCCTTTCTGGTGTTGCTTCTTCTTGTTAGTTCCGGTAACGTCGCGTTTGTGAGGATCTGTTCGACTACGTCCATTTGTCTTCTTCATGGACTCGTTTTTCTTCCTTGCGGGATCTCAGGCAAGATGACCATTACCCTCGATATCACTTCTATCTTCACTTGCTAGTTGTTCGCTCTATCGCTATGTCACGCTACCTACCACTTGTTTATCATGCCTCCCATATTGACATGTCAAGCCTCTAACCCACCTTCCTAGCAAACCGTTGTTTGGCTATGTTACCGCTTTGCTCAGTCCCTCTTATAGCATTGCTAGTTGCAGGTGTCTTGCAGGTTGTTCCATGTTGGAACATGGATATGTTTGGGATATCATATTATCTATTGTTTACAACACATCTATATACTTGGTAAAGGGTGGAAGGCTCAGCCTTTTGCCTAGTGTTTTGTTCCACTCTTGCCGCCCTAGTTTCCGTCATATCGGTGTTATGTTCCTTGATTTTGCATTCCTAACACGGTTGGGGTTATGGGACCCCCTTGACAGTTTGCTTTGGATAAAACTCCTCCAGCAAGGCCCAACCTTGGTTTTAACATTTACCACCTATACCTTTTCCCTTGGGAGTCGCGCTCCCGAGGGTCATCTTTATTTTAACCCTCCCGGGCCAGTGCTCCTTTGAGTGTTGGTCCAAACTAGATCCCTTTGCAGCGCCACCTCGGGGAAACTTGAGGGCTGGTTTTAGTTGTACGGATTGCTCATCCGGTGTGCCCTGAGAACGAGATATGTGCAGCTCTTATCGGGATTTGTCGGCACATTCGGGCGGTCTTGTTGGTCTTGTTTTACCATTGTCGAAATGTCTTGTAACAGGATTCCGAGTCTGATCAGGTTGTTCCGGGAGAAGGAATATCCTTTGTTGATCGTGAGAGCTTGTGATGGGCTAAGTTGGGACACCCCTGTAGGTTATAAACTTTCGAGAGCCGTGCCCGTGGTTATGTGGCAGATGGGAATTTGTTAATATCCAGTTGTAGAGAACTTGACACTTGACTTAATTAAAATGAATCAACCGCGTGTGTAGCCGTGATGGTCTCTTTTCGGTAGAGTCCGGGAAGTGAACACGGTCTTGTGTTATGCTTGAACATAAGTAGTTTCAGGATCACTTCTTGATCACTTGTAGCTTCACGATCGTTTAGTAGCTTCTCATCTTACTCTTACTTGCGTATGTTAGCCACCATATTTTCTTAGCGCTTGCTGCAGCTCCATCTCATTACCACATCCTACCCATAAGCTTAAATAGTCTTGATCTCGCGGGTGTGAGATTGCTGAGTCCTCGTGACTCACGGATACTTCCAAACAGTTGCAGGTGCCGATGATACTAGTGCAGGTGATGCTACCAAACTCAAGTGGGAGTTCGATGAGGAACTTGGTCGTTACTATGTTCTGTTTCCTGATGATCAGTAGTGGAGCCAGTTGGGACGATCGGGGATCTAGTATTTGGGGTTGTCTTCTTGTATTTTGGTTCCATAGTCGGACCTTGCTTGTACTCTGGATGATGTATGTTTAACTTGTTATTTGTGTGAATTGGCGATTGTAAGCCAACTCTTTTTCCCTTTCTTATTCAGTACATGGGATTGTGTGAAGATTACCCCTCTTGCGACAAAACCACCATGCGGTTATGCCTCTAAGTCGTGCCTCGACACGTGAGAGATATAGCCGCATCATGGGCGTTACAAGTTGGTATCAGAGCCATCCCCGACTTAGGAGCCCTTGCTTGATCGAATCGCTAACATTGTTGAGTCTAGAAAAAAAATGTTTGGAGTCTTAGGATTATATACATCGGAGAGTAGGATTCTTTTTACTCCTCAGTCCCTTCGTCGCTCTGGTGAGGCCTCCTGACGTAGAAGTTTTGACTTTCCTCTCCTCAATTTTTCACTAAATTTTTTTAGGATCACACGGGTATCTTGGAATCGTTCTGATATTCTTGCAACGAGAACATTGTTCTTGGTGCCTCCTGATATTTAGGGATTGTGGCAGTGTCCTAGGGAGTTGAGCTCCGAGGTGTTGTCGTCACAATTTTATCGTTGCAGTTCTGGAATACCTGAGTTCGCCGACATCGAAAATCTCTTTTATGCAGAGATAACCTCGACGCCACCCAGTACCGGGGTGGGAGTTCGGGAGTATTGCCATAACTCGTATAACGGATGCTTTTCGAAGATTGAGGTACACGATTTCCGAAATTCTTGGTTATGTGTTGACGGATGGATACAGTTGGAGCGTAGGGCTTGTTAGTTGTGTCATATGTATTGTGCCTCCCTGTATCCCCAACACTAGATTGCATAACTAGAAAGTTTCGAGAGTTTATAGGTGGGAATTCAAGTAGCTCCTAGGATATCTTTCCGACAAATGCATGATATGAGATTGGAGTTCGACGTCTAGTGGTCCGCCTATCCACAGGTTTTACAGTTGTCTCGTTGTGTATTAAGAGTCCTTGGCTATGCTGACTCGGGGATGCTTCGTATGTCATGTGCACTGCCTTGTACATGATGGTGCTACATGATTGAGCCCGTGTGGGCCCCACCACGAAAACTTCGGAAGAAATCTCTATCATTTGTTTGTTCCGGCTTATCATGCAAGCCAAATCCTTTGTTTTGTTTTGATTTGTGGTATTCGAGTTGCTTCAATGTCAAGTGTGGATTCCTTACCTTTTCTAAACGGTGTTCTCATATTTCTATGGGAGTGCTAATCCTTTCAATCATCGAGATTGTCTTGTCAATCCTTTTCAATCGGTGCTTTCACCTTCAAGTTATTCCATCCACTTCATCCTTGTAAGATCAACTCTCATCTTCTCAACGGTGTCGTTTCCCCATCCCCATTTATTTTCTTTACCACCCTCCGGCCCTTTTGTTCAGAGAGTCTGAAGTCGCTAATCGAGTATCCTTTTATTCATGCCGACTGGTCATGCCAATTCTTTTCCAACTGACGTGCTCCTGTTCAAGTGGATCCGATCATTTTCAACATCCGCAAGATCAATTCTAAGTTCTCTCAATGGTGTTTGTTTCATCCTTCCCAAGTTGTCTTTGTTTTCCCGCCTTCCCACCCCTTTTTCTCCAAGGACTCGGATTTCTTAATCAAGTATCCATCTTATGGATGTGAAGACTCCTCATTATTTTCTTTCAATGTTCTTATCCGGTGATTGTCATGAAGATGGTCAGAAGTTTCAAGTTCATCATTCTTCATTCTCTTTCTTCTCTGGTGGTCTAAAATCAAGCTTTCGGTGTTGATCATATCATTTTCATTGGTTCACATGCTTTCCATGTTGGAAGTTCTTATCAAAGACTCTCTTATTTATTCACCTCTCGCTATTCATTTGTTCCGGAGTGCTGAAGATATCTCAGAAGATTCGCGTTTCCATTGCTAATTCGCTTAAGCTATTTCGAGGTTGGTATCCCATTCAAGCGATTTAATTCAACCTGCACAATCTCTCTTTTAAATCGTTCAACAATGTATCTTTTGTGTGGGCCTTAACCCACATGTATTTTCCCAGGATCTTACCTGACTCTTCTAACTTTTCCGAGCTATTCCCAAATTCATTTCAAAGTTTGATGTAAGTATGAGTTCCATCAGTCAAATGCCTTTCTCCAAGATCTTTCAAAGTCTTTTCATTGTTGGCTCAACCTCTTCGCTTTTCATTCCCTCGGAATATCTCAACAATTCATGGTGGTGTTTCTTGTCGTCATTCTCGGATTTTGAAGACCGAAGAAGAGTTTCTCTCCAATCATATCTCTTCTCTTGAAGATTCATGGTTCTATCTTGATGCCATCCTCTCATAATTGTTTTCGATTGTGAGAATTGTTTTCACCCATCCGGAACAATTCAAGAGTCTTTTTAGTTTGATTCTCCGAAGGCCATCATTTCAGGTTTATTCATTCTCAGCTTTCAGCTCTCATTCTCCAAATCTTAATGGTGGTTCGTTCAAGATTCCTTTCCTCTTGTTATCATATCAATTAATTTATTCGTTGTTTCAATCCTACCGGTGGTTCGTTGATGACCTTCTCAAGGTTACGCTATATCTCTCCTGAATCATTTCCAATGAGAATGAGTAGTATGCCAAATCTATTGTGTGTCATCAATTTAATTGATGAAGGATAAGCATAATGTAATTCTTATTATAGTTTCATTGAGTGAATTCAATTCCTTATTCCATAGGTTCATCAAAATTCTCAGTTTCAAATGTTTCATCTTTCTTTTTCCAGAGTTCCAAGTTTTCCGCATTATCTCATCGCGAAGCCCCATCTAAATCATCACAAGGCTTCACCCTGTGTTTTCAACTTCTCTTTCTTTTTGATCATTCTTTTATTACCGGAGTTCTTCATGGAGGCTACATGGTGGTTCGTCAAGGATTCTTTTCATTCTTCAATTGTTCTTCAAGATATCTCTCGAAGTTATGATCCGCCAAGCTATACTCAAAATTAAACAGCGTGCTCAACACATGTTTTGTTTTGAGGAGTTCAAGTATTCTTCATCTTGCATTCCGAAATGCAATTTGTTCTACTTTATCTTTCGAGGTGGTGTTATGTCACTCTTGACAATTTCCCTTCGTGTTTCATGATTCACAAGTTCTCCGGAATGACATATTTTAAACCCATCATTTTCAATTTGTTCATGAGATCCTTTGCAACCCATCAATCTCTTCATTGGAGTTATCTTAGTTTATATTTCACCTAAAGCTTTCCCTAAGGATTGTTGCTATTTATGGTGCTTATAAATGACCCAGGTTCTTCATTATTCCTCCCGGTGAAATAAGTTTCTCGTCTCCTTGTTGATATCAATCCAATCTATTGTTTCCGTTAGTGGCATAATTTCACCTCATAGTTTTGAGATGTTCTCCATAAGCCCACTACAAGCTTGTTCTTTTCGTGGTTGATTTTCCAACAACTCCGTTCAACCTTTTCTTCGTAAGCATGCTCTTTCAATTTTATTTGCAAGAGTTGTCATTCTTCTTCTCCGTTCTTTTTCTTTCCAACCATCTAGTTTTCCATTCATTTGTTCCCGGGGCATGGTGATGTTGCTCTCTTCGTCCCATCATCTCGTTTTGCCAAGATCATGCTCTTTCCTTTGCCTATCCATTCAACCGGAGCGTCATGTCCTTCATTCAAGTTCTCTCATCTTGTCAAGTTTTGCCTCCCTTCTCAACCGGAGTGCTGTCTGAAATCTTTCTTACCCATTGTGCCATTCTTTCAATAGTTCTGGAGGCAGTGTGTTGTTGCTTTCATCAAGTATCCTCTCATCTTGTCAAGTTCATGCTCAATTCCTTCCATTTATAGTCGGAGTGCTGCCCAAATTATATCATTCTTATTCCTTCTCTATCTTGTTTTAACCGGAGTGTTGTGTCTCTCATTTCTCTTCTAACCAGAGTCTCATCCAAGTGCTTTCATTTTGCCAAGTTCATATTCTATGCCTTCCATTTCCAACCCGAGTATTGTCGTAATTGATCTTTATCGTTCTTTGTACATCTTGTTTCAACCGGAGTGCTGGCATGTACTTCTTGTCCATTGTAACACTTTTCTTATGTTTTTCAACCTACAAGGTTCTCGTGATGTTCCTTGTTCCTCTTTTCTAACAGAGTGTTTTCAACTTTGTTCATCTTCGTTGTATTCTTTCTTTTAATTTCTTCAACCTCGCAAGGTTCTTTGGTTTCACTCGTTTGTCAAAGAAGCAACTTAGTTTTACCACTTGTCTTCCTCTTCCATTTCTCTTCGGTGCCATCCTTAGATCTCGGGATGAGATCCTCTTGTAGTGGAGTGTTGTAACGCCCCGAGTCTGACGTGCCAGGTGTCTTCCAGTTATTCGCCGTCGTTGACATGCCATTCGTTTGCGTGTTGCATCTTTGCCATGTCATCATGTGCATTGCACCATCATGTTTTCAAAACTTGCATCCGTCCGGGTCTCCCAGTTCTTTCCGTTGTCCGTTCTGAGCCCAGACACACTTGCACGCGCCCGCGGCACCTCCGAAATATTATTTTATAAGTGGCCGGAAAATGTTCTCGGAATGGGACGAAAGTTGGCGTGCGGTCTTATTATAGTGTAGATAGACCGCCTGTCAAATTCCGTTGCATTCGGAGCTCGTTCGATAGCCCAACCGTTAAACATATAGCGGCATTATAACCAGTCAAACGTCGGACGTTTTCGGTCTTCGGAAACCTTGTTGGGCTGCATTTCCATCTCTCTCTTCTCAGCCCGAGACCTCTCCTACACAGCCCACTAACCCCACCTAGGCCCAACGAACCTCCCGTCTCGACCTGTGTGTCAGATCGCGATCGGAGGGCTCCGAAACGGCCTCAAACCCCCTAACCCTAAACCTTCCCTATATAAACACCCCCTTGCCATTTTTGGGCACTTCCTAGCCTCCACCGCCACCTCGAAATCTGTGCCCGGCCGCTCCCCCTCTGCCACTTGGCGCCGCCGCCAGCGCCCCTGCAGCCAACCACGTCATGCCACATCATCCCTTAGCCGCCTCCCAGCCAGTCGGCGCAGGCCACATGGCCTCCCCGCACCCCAGCGCCGCCGCGGCCCGTGGAAGCCCGCAGCCAGCCCACCCCGGGCCGGATCTGGGCCGACTGCGCCCCGAGTCGCGAGAGCCCGTGTGCCCGAGCGCCCCACGCCTCATCCCGCAGCATCCCCGAGCTCCCTCTACGCCCGACCTGCCGCCACCTCGCCGAACCCCGATGGCCACCGGGAGCTGCGCCGACGAGCGCCACCGCTGCATCAGGCGACCCCGCGCTCCCCTCTTCCTTTCTTCCCTGCTACCCATTGTCGCTCCCTCTCACCTCTCGGCTTCCTCCTTGCAGGTGCGCCGCTGCCATGGATAGCCGGTGGAGCTCCGTGCCGCCCTGCCGGTTGACCGTGCTACTGGCTGGATCCGGCGACCCCGCCCTGGATCCACCCATCCCCGTCGTCCCCTGACCTCTGCCCGCTCCGGCCGCCGTCCGTCCGAGTCCGGCAAGCTCCTGCTGCGTTGGCCTTGCCTCTGCTTCGAGCGACAGAACAACGCCACTCGCCCGCGCGAGGCCTCCTCTTCATCCCCGCGAGGCCCAACTTCCCGCACCACGCTAGGCCCAGCGGCCTCTCCTCCATCACCGGGCCAAGGCCCATTAGGTGAGGCCACCCCAGCGCCCATGTCCTGTTCCACCCAGTGCATGGATTCGCCCCATGTCATATTTTTTCAGCTCTGCGATTTTAGCAATTATTCCAGGATTTACCTGTTTTGCAGAAAAACCCCCTAAACATCATGCATATAATAACTTCTTAACCATGCATCGGTTTAAAACAAATTATATATGAAAAATGCTTAGATTTTTATCTAGTTTCATAATTTCCAACTTTCATCCATGTTTAAATTGGTTAAATTGTTGTTTGCATTTGTTTTGCATAACCCCATGTTAAAATTATTTATTTCATAACTTAATAACCATAGCTCCAAGTTTAATAAACTTTATATGCAAATGGGGTAGAAAAATGCCTAGTTTAACATGGTGCACTCATCTTGCATGTTTAACAACTCTAAAATATAGTTTAGGGCAGAACAGTACCAAATTCATAATATGCATATGGGGTTTTTCCGGAATTGTTGTTTGTTGTTCTGGCCTCATTTTTTACTTGCCTAGATGTGTAGTTTACATATGCTTCACCTCTTCCCATGTTTAACAACATTTAATATTGTTGTTTACCTAACCGGGAGTGAACTAAATAAATGAATGTGGTGTTTTGTCGATATGCAACTCATTGCATATTGAGCTCCACTTAACTTGTAGTGTTGTTTGTTGCATTTTGCCATGCCATGTCTCATTAAACTGGACATGCATCATACTTTATTGTGCATCATGCCATGTTTATGCTTGTTGGTTTACCATGTTGTTTGCTCCTTTCCGGTGTTGATTTTTCTTGTTAGTTCCGGTAACATCACGTTTGTGAGGATCCGTTCGACTACGTCCGTTTGTCTTCTTCATGGACTCGTTCTTCTTCCTTGCGGGATCTCAGGCAAGGTGACCATTACCCTCGATATCACTTCTATATGCGCTTGCTAGTTGTTCTCTCTATTGCTATGTCACGCTAACTACCACTTGTTTATCATGCCTCCCATATTGACATGTCAAGCCTCTAACCCACCTTCCTAGCAAACCGTTGTTTGGCTATGTTACCGCTTTGCTCAGCCCCTCTTATAGCGTTGCTAGTTGCAGGTGTCTTGCAGGTTGTCCCATGTTGGAACATGGATATGTTTGGATATCATATTATCTATTGTTTAATTTAACACATCTATATACTTGGTAAAGGGTGGAAGGCTCGGCCTTCTGCTTGGTGTTTTGTTCCACTCTTGCCACCCTTGTTTCCGTCATACCAGTGTTATGTTCCTTGATTTTGCTTTCCTAACGCGGTTGGGGTTATGGGACCCCCTTGACAGTTTGCTTTGAATAAAACTCCTCCAGCAAGGCCCAACCTTGGTTTTAACATTTGCCACCTATACCTTTTCCCTTGGGAGTCGCGCTCCTGAGGGTCATCTTTATTTTAACCCCCCCGGGCCAATGCTCCTCTGAGTGTTGGTCCAAACTAGAGCCCTTTGCAGTGCCACCTCGGGGAAACTTGAGGGCTGGTTTTAGTTGTACGGATTGCTCATCCGGTGTGCCCTGAGAACGAGAAATGTGCAGCTCCTATCGGGATTTGTCGGCACATTCGGGGCGGTCTTGCTGGTCTTGTTTTACCATTGTCGAAATGTCTTGTAACCGGGATTTCGAGTCTGATCGGGTTGTTCCGGGAGAAGGAATATCCTTCGTTGATCGTGAGAGCTTGTGATGGGGCTAAGTTGGGACACCCCTGCAGGGTATAAGCTTTCGAGAGCGGTGCCCGCGATTATGTGGCATATGGGAATTTGTTAATATCCGGTTGTAGAGAATTTGACACTTGAATTAATTAAAATGAATCAACCGCATGTGTAGCAGTGATGGTCTCTTTTCGGTGGAGTCCCGGAAGTGAACACGGTCTTGTGTTATGCTTGAACGTAAGTAGTTTCAGGATCACTTCTTGATCACTTGTAGCTTCATGACCGTTGCGTAGCTTCTCATCTTACTCTTACTTGCGTATGTTAGCCACCATATTTGCTTAGCGCTTGCTGCAGCTCCACTTCATTACCACATCCTACCCATAAGCTTAGATAGTCTTGATCTCGCGGGTGTGAGATTGTTGAGTCCTCGTGACTCATGGATACTTCCAAACAGTTGCAGGTGCCGATGATACCAGTGCAGGTGATGCTACCGAACTCAAGTGGGAGTTTGATGAGGAACTTGGTCTTTACTATGTTCCGTTTCCTGACGATCAGTAGTGGAGCCCAGTTGGGACGATTGGGGATCTAGCATTTTGGGTTGTCTTCTTGTATTTTGGTTCCGTAGTCGGACCTTGCTTGTACTCTGGATGATGTATGTTTAACTTGTTATTTGTGTGAAGTGGCGATTGTAAGCCAACTCTTTATCACTTTCTTATTCAGTACATGGGATTGTGTGAAGATTACCCCTCTTGCGACAAAACCACCATGTGGTTATGCCTCTAAGTCATGCCTCGATACGTGGGAGATATAGACGCATCATGGGCGCTACACACCTGCACTGGTATCATCAGCACCTGCAACTGTTTTGGTAGTATCTGTGAGTCACGAGGACTCAACAATCTCAAAACCCGCAAGATCAAGACTATTTAAGCTTATAGGTAGGATGTGGTAATAAGGTGAAGTTGCAGCAAGCTCTAAGCAAAATATGGTGGCTAACATACGAGTACAAGAGTAAGATGAGAAACTACGCAATGGTCGCAGAGCTAGAGGTGATGAAGAAGTGATCCTAAACTACTTACGTTCATACATAACCCAACCATGTTCACTTCACGGACTCCGCCGAAAAGAGACCATCACAGTTACACACGCGGTTGGCACATTTTAATTAAGTCAAGTGTCAAGTTCTCTACAACCGGATATTAACAAATTCCCATATGCCACATAACCGCGAGCACGGCTCTCAAAAGTTTATACCCTGCAGGGGTGTCCCAGCATAGGCCATCACAAGCTCTCATGATCAACGAAGGATATTCCTTCTCCCGGAATAACCCGATTAGTCTCGGAATCCCGGTTACAAGACATTTCAACAATGGTAAAACAAGACCAGCAAGACCGCCCGATGTGCCGACAAATCCCGATAGGAGTCACACGTATCTCGTTCTCAGGGCACACCGGATGGGCAAGACGTTGGGTTGGCTGAGACCCTGGTTGCCTAGGGGGCGCCGGACATTGCCCAGGTTGGACCAGCACTCAGAGGAATACTGGCCCGGGGTTGAATTAAGAATTTCCTCAGGTTAATTACTCCCTAGGAAAATTTTAGTTATTAGGCAAATGGTAAAACCAAGGTTGGGCCTTGCTGGAGAATTTTATTCAAAGCGAACTGTCAAGGGAGTCCCATAACCCCAACCGCGTAAGGAACGCAAAATCAAGGAACATAACACTGGTATGACGAAAACTAGGGCGGCAAGAGTGGAACAAAACACCGAGCAAAAGCCCAAGCCTTCCACCCTTTGCCAAGTATATAGATGCATTAATTAAATAAGAGATATTGTGATATCCCAACATATCCATGTTCCAACATGGAACAACCAACACTACTCCTACAACTAGCAACGCTATAAGAGGGGCTGAGCAAAAGCGGTAACATAGCCAAACAACGGTTTGTTAGGAAGGTGGGTTAGAGGCTTGACATGGCAATATGGGAGGCATGATAAACAAGTGGTAGGTAGAGCGACATAGCGATAGAACAAACAACTTGCAAGCATAGATTGAAGAGATATTGGGGGTAATGGTCATCTTGCCTGCAAAGTTCTCAGGGTTGTCGAAAGCTTGCTCCTCGTAAACGTACTCGACAGGATCCTCGTTCACGAACTCGTCTCCCGGCTATACCCAAAGCAAGAAACACAAGCAATGGAACAACAATCAATCACGATGCAATGCACAAGCAACATGATGCAACACATGGCATGGAATGCAAGATATGATGTGCAATGCATATGGGTACTCCAAAAGGGAAAAGATGATCATGTCATCAACTTGGAAAACCAAGCATTCCACTAGAAAGGTTAGGATATTTCGGTCGAAATCGATATGAAGATCACTGGAAACGGATGCACGGTTTGCAAATGACGAGCAAAACAAGAACGATGCAAAACTGCGCTTAACAACATCATAGCACTTAAGGTGCATCAAGAAACTATGCTACAACACTCCAACATAGCAACAAAGCACATGGTAGTGAAGTACAGGTGAAGCTCTACAAATCATGAACAGTGAGCTCTTGCTAGAACCCACTAGAACAAGCCTAAAACAGCATGGCAAAAATGCAAATGACAACAGTTACACAGACTTAGTGAAAATACTAAACATGGCATAAACAACATCAGGTAGCAATGTTTAGAGCTAGCAAACAACATGCTACAGGATCATAACATGGCAAACAAAAGCATGGCATGCTAGTACTAAAGGCAAAGAACAAAACCCCCTTACTGAACTTAAGCCAAAGATGCACAGAAAAGATGGTAGCATCAATGCAAACATGGCAAGTGATATGCATAGATTCAGACTTGGTAGAAAAACATGGCATGGCAGAAATGGATTCATGATAGCAACTTTGCATGCTCATGCCACTCACCACAAAGCATTTCATGGCATCACAAGGTAACCAACAGTAAGAAGACACATTTATGAATCTAAACATCGCACTAGAAAAACGCATGGCAAAAAATGAACTTCTAGTTAACAAACTGACAACAACAATATTTAACAAAAGTAGAGCATGGTAATGACAAACTACACTACCCCATAATTACAACCGGAGGCATGAATGGATAGAGCATGACCATAGCTTCAAAACACTCTTACTGAACTTCATTAAAATACGCACGGATCTACTTGTGGCAACAGGTAAACATAGCAACATAATGTGACAGGAAAAGACTTAGCAGAAAAACTAAGTGTCTAAAATCAGCAACATCATGTGGCCTACTTTGCATTCCCGTGCTAGTCACCACATAGCTCATAAAAATACAAGGCTTGCACCACTGTAAAGATGGCATGAAGATGCTCCTAAAACATGTAGACATGATGCCCAAAAGATGCACACACAAAATGCTATGAAAATGACAAATCAACAAGTTATGATGGATTCCAACAAACAACATCATATAACACTTTTGTGACGAATATTAGAGCATCAATATGGATAGTAATATGCATGCAAATGACACTAGCATGAAGAGCATCACGAGACAAACATTTTGATATATCATATGCGCAAATCGGAGCTACGGGCACAGAGATATGGCATGTCAAACATGTGGACATAAGATAGAAATCTGGGGACTTAGTGAAATCGTCACCTTTGGATCTAGGGTTTGACCCGACACGGAAATTGAGGATGGCTGGAGATCTCGCCAGAGTTGGGTGTGGAGGTGGTCGGGGATCGCCGGAGAAAGTAGGCAGCGACTACGGGGCACCGGATCCGGGCGGCTCCTGCGCGGATCTGGCCGGCGACGAGGAGGCGAGGTGGCGCGGCCACCGGCGAGAGACGGCGCAGGTGTCGGTGTCGAAACCGGCGGATCTCGGGTAGGGGGTCCCAAACTGTGCGTCTAAGGTCGATGGTAACAGGAGACAAGGGACACGATGTTTACCCAGGTTCAAGCCCTCGCTACGGAGGTAATACCCTACGTCCTGCTAGATTGATATTGATGAATATGAGTATTACAAGAGTTGATCTACCTCGAGATCGTAAAGGCTAAACCCTATAGGTCTAGCTTGTATGGCTATGATAATGAGTATGTCCTATCCAAACTAAGTCCTCCGGTTTATATAGACACTGGAAGGATCTAGGGTTACACAAGGTCGGTTACAAAGAAGGGAATCTACATATTCGGTCGCCAAGCTTGCCTTCCATGCCAAGGAGAGTCCCATCTGGACACGGGTGCAGTCTTTGGTCTTCGTATCTTCACAGCCCATTAGTCCAGCCCATGGCTAACAGGCCGGACGCTCGAGGACCCCTTAGTCCAGGACTCCCTCAATAGCCCCTGAACCTGGCTTCAATGACATGGTATCCAGCGCGTAGTGCTGTCTTCGGCATTGCAAGGCGGGTTCCTCCTTCCAAACTCAAAAATAGTCTTCGGACAAATTGATCATGTCCGGACCTGTAACACACACCACACACAACCGTAGAGAGAATATAATAATACACGAGTCCAATCCGCTGACAACTTTTACAACATGACATCACGTCCATCCGGTCATAATTTCGAACCGTTTTTCGTTTGCCGCTCCACGTTTCGAGACGCGGTTGCCATTGGCACGTCTTGTCAAAGCAGAGATCGTATCCCCTTATCATGGGATTCTCATCAATACAAGCGTGGGTAACCCAACCGTGTCGTTTATGCAGCCCTTGGGAGCAGGCGAATTTTGAGGCGAGCGGGGTGGCGTTCAATATTCACTGCCCTTATAAGGAGATAAGATTCCTCCTTCTTCCCCCACGCCTTCTTCCTGCCTTTCCACTCTTGAGCTCCAGCGCCCAAGTTCTCATCCGTTCCCCACTCGAGAAAGCACTCAACCATGTCCGAATCCGGAGGTCAAGGCAAGTGGATGGCTTCCTCCGTCAAGGAGGAGGACATCGCCGAGCTTCGGGCGGCCGGGTACCTGGCGAAGGAAATCGCCCACCGTCTTCCAGCCCAAGGACAAATCATTCCCATGTCGAAGCCCGACGAGAGGGTAGTGTTCCTCCCCCATTTCCTCCGCGGGCTAGGGTTTCCACTCCACCCCTTCGTCCGCGGGATAATGTTCTACTACGGGATAGACTTCCATGATCTATCCCCGAACTCCTTCCTCAATATCTCGGCGTTCATCATCGTGTGCGAGGCCTTCCTCCGCATCCAACCCCACTTAGGATCCAAGCCCAAGGTGGTGGATGGATAGCACGTAGAGTGCGGGGGCACCATGGTGAGAAAGCTCATCAATGTCTCTTGGGCAAAAGGCACATTTGTGGAGTCTGTCAAGGAATGGCAGAAACAATGGTTCTACATCACTAAATCCCGCGGCGCCACCTGGGCCGCGGCCGCCGCACTCAACTCCGGTGCTCCCATGCGACTCACCTCCTGGGTCGAGAAGAGCCGGAACTGGTGTTCGTCAGACGAGCTGATTGCGCCGCTGATACGTCTCCAACGTATCTATAATATTTGATTGTTCCATGCTATATTATATCCTGTTTTGGACATTATTGGGCTTTATTATACACTTTTATATTATTTTTGGGACTAACCTATTAAACGGAGGCCCAACCCAGAATTACTGTTTTTTGCCTATTTCAAGAGTTTCGCAGAAAAAGAATATCAAATGGAGTCCAAACGGAATGAAACCTTCAGGAACGTGATTTTCGGAACGAACGTGATCCAGAGGACTTGGACCCTACGTCAAGAAATCAACCAGGAAGGCACGAGGTAGGGGGCCACGCCTACCCCCCAGGCGCACCCTCCACCCTCGTGGGGCCCATGTTGCTCCACCGACATACTCCTTCCTCCTATATATACCTACGTACCCCCAAACTACCAAACACGAAGCCAAAACCCTAATTTCACCGCCGTAACTTTCTGTATCCGTGAGATCCCATCTTGGGGCCTTTTTTGGAGCTCCGCCGGAGGGGGTATCGATCATGGAGGGCTTCTACATCAACACCATAGCCTCTGTGATGAAGTGTGAGTAGTTTACTTCAGACCTTCGGGTCCATAGTTATTAGCTAGATGGATTCTTCTCTCTTGTTGGATCTCAATACAAAGTTCTCCCCCTCTCTTGTGGAGATCTATTCGATGTAATCTTCTTTTGCGGTGTGTTTGTTGAGACCGATGAATTGTGGGTTTATGATCAAGTTTATCTATGAACAATATTTGAATCTTATCTGAATTATTTTATGTATGATTGGTTATCTTTGCAAGTCTCTTCGAATTATTAGTTTGGTTTGGCCTACTAGATTGATCTTTCTTGCAATGGGAGAAGTGCTTAGCTTTGGGTTCAATCTTGCGGTGTCCTTTCCCAGTGACAGTAGGGGCAGGAAGGCACATATTGTATTGTTGCCATCGAGGATAACAAGATGGGGTTTATTTCATATTGCATGAGTTTATCCCTCTACATCATGTCATCTTGCTTAAAGCATTACTCTGTTCTCTTGAACTTAATACTCTAGATGCATGCTGGATAGCGGTCGATGTGTGGAGTAATAGTAGTAGATGCAGGCAGGAGTCGGTCTACTTGTCTCGGACGTGATGCCTATATACATGATCATACCTAAATATTCTCATAATTATTCGCTTTTCTATCAATTGGTCGACAGTAATTTGTTCACCCACCATAATACTTATGCTATCTTGAGAGAAGCCACTAGTGAAACCTATGGCCCCTGGGTCTATTTTTATTAATCTTCCGTCAACAAGCTATTTCCTTTTCCGTTTATTTTGCTTTCTTTACTTTGCATCTTTATCATAAAAATACCAAAAATATTATCTTATCATATCTATCAGATCTCACTTTCGTAAGGGACCGTGAAGGGATTGACAACCCCTTTATTGCGTTGGTTGCGAGGAGTTTATTTGTTTGTGTAGGTGCAAGGGACTCTTGCGTGGCCTCCTACTGGATTGATACCTTGGTTCTCAAAAACTGAGGGAAATACTTACGCTACTTTCCTGCATCACCCTTTCCTCCTCAAGGGAAAACCAATGCAGTGCTCAAGAGGTAGCAAGAAGGATTTGTGGCGCCGTTGCCGGGGAGTATACGCAAAAGTCAACATACCGAGTACCCATCACAAACCCTTATCTCCCGCATTACATTATTTGCCATTTGCCTCTCATTTTCCTCTCCCCCACTTCACCCTTGCCGTTTTATTCGCCCTCTCTCTCCGTCCTCCTTCTCTTTCCCTATTTGCCTCCTTTTGCCCATCTCTTGTTTGCTTGTGTGTTGGATTGCTTGCTTGTCACGATGGCTCAAGATAATACCAAATTGTGTGACTTTACTAATACCAACAACAATGATTTTATTAGCACTCCGATTGCTCCTCTTACCGATGCTGAATCTTGTGAAATTAATGCTGCTTTGCTAAATCTTGTCATGAAAGATCCGTTTCTGGCCTTCCTAGTGAAGATGCCGCTACCCATCTAAACAACTTCGTTGATTTGTGTGATATGCAAAAGAAGAAAGATGTGGACAATGATATTGTTAAATTGAAACTATTTCCTTTTTCTCTTAGAGATCGTGCTAAAGCTTGGTTTTCGTCTTTGCCTAAAAATAGTATTGATTCGTGCAATAAGTGCAAAGATGCTTTTATCTCTAAGTATTTTCCTCCCGCTAAGATCATCTCTCTTAGAAACGATATCTTGAATTTTAAGAAACTTGATCATGAACATGTTGCACAAGCTTGGGAGAGGATGAAATTAATGATACGTAATTGCCCTACACATGGTTTGAATTTATGGATGATTATACAAAAATTTTATGCCGGATTGAATTTTGCTTCTAGAAATCTTTTAGATTCGTCCGCGGGAGGCACTTTTATGGAAATCACTTTAGGATAAGCTACTAAACTCCTAGATAATATTATGGTTAATTATTCTCAATGGCACACTGAAAGATCTACTAATAACAAAGTGCATGCGATAGAAGAAATTAATATTTTGAGTGGAAAGATGGATGAACTTATGAAATTATTTGCTAATAAAAGTGTTCCTTCTGATCCTAATGATATGCCTTTGTCCACTTTAATTGAGAATAATAATGAATCTATGGATGTGAATTTTGTTGGTAGGAATAATTTTGGTAACAACGCGTATAGAGGAAACTTTAATCATAGGCAGTATCCTAGTAATTCCTCTAATAATTATGGTAATTCCTACAACAATTCTTACGGAAATTTTAATAAGATACCCTCTGATTTTGAATCTAATATTAAAGAACTTATTACTTTGCAAAAGAATTTCTGTCGGTGCTGAGGAACGACACCTATGGGATCACAAGAATCCCTACTACGGTTAGCGGGGCGCGGGGTCGTTGGAAGAGCGGATCTAACAGGTAGCCCACGGTTCGTTTATCCAGGTTCGGGCCGCGAGGATGCGTAAAACCCTACTTCTGCTTTGGTGGATTGTATATCTATGTTCTTGAGATAGCTATGGGGCATGAGGAGCTCCAAAAAGCCGAATCCTTCTCCTGGTCGCCTCGGGCCTCCTTTTATAGGAAAAGGGGTGGCCACAGTGGCACACAGGAGGTGGAAAGGGTACAATGATGCGAGGTTATCCCTCGCATTACATGACAAGGCGCATTTAATGCGTCTTGCTTAGGTGTCCTTGCTTTATCGGGGACGGGGGAGAGGTCTGTCTCGTCCGTCGCCGCTCCTTCTTGTGTCGACACGCGCCCTGGCCAGTGATGCCTGAGATGCCACGTAGGTAGGCATGCAGCTGAGGTGGCGCAGTGGCGGGTCTTTACGAAGATCTGCATGCCGCCACACAGGTGCCTGCCCAGCTGGTTGGGTTGGCAGCTGCATGCATGCGGTGGTGGAGGGTTAGTCGGCGTGGGCCTGATGGTGGCCCTGCGGGTGTCCTCGGTAAGGGCCTTGCCGGGGCCCCCGGCAAGGGTCTTGCCGGGGCGCCTGCTGTCATCCCCGGCAAGGCGCTTGCCGGGGGCCTTGTGGTCTTCCTCGGCTGGGATCCCGCCAAGGGTTGTCGTCTCCTTAGTGCGTATCTGATCTTGAATGTCTTCACGAAGATCTGCATGCCGCCACGGGGATGTCTCCCGAATCCTTGCCCTTTGGGGGCAGTGGACTCAAGGGTGACTTGTTCCATAGGCGCGGGACGAGTCGCCGCGGCAAGGGTCTTGTCGGGGTTGCTAGAACTGTCTCCCGGCAAGGATCTTGCCGGGGGAGTTTGCTTCGTCCCCTTTGCTCTTCGTGGTCTTGGCCTTGGCGTCGTTCTAGTTCTCTTGAGCTTCGGTCTTACCCTGGCTCACCTCCCTTGCCTCGCTTGGTGTGGTGGTGCCCGTGGCTTAGACTGCCCGTGCACAGTTATAGGGGTACAAAAAGTGTACCCCTCTTTTTGTACACCGACAGGAGCCCCCGGGCCTGGGCCACACATAAGCGCAACACGTTGTTGGGCTAGGCCCAAAAACAGTGCGCGGGCAAGCGGGGCAGTTCTTACCGCGGTAATATCCTTCGTGCGCTGCGCTTCCCACGACTCCCACGCGTGGCGCGGCGTGGGGAGGTGCGTGTGACGTGGGCGACATGTGTGGGGTTGGTTCCCGCGGGCATGCGCCACACCACAGTTAATATGAAAGGAGGCGGCCCGTGTTTTCCCCCATAAGAAAGGAATAACCGCGGGCGCGCTGCTCACTTTCTCCTCTTTCCTAGTGCCTTTTCCAATCTCAGAGCCGCCATTTCCTCTCTTCCTTCCTTCCTAAGCTTCCGCCGCCGCCCGCCGTCGTTGCTTCGCCATCCCCCTTCCTCAGCCCTCCAAACTTCTTGGTCGCCATGGCGCCCAAATCCGTCAAGGGCAAGGGGGTGGCTAAGGGCGCTGGGACTGTGGAGCCGCCGGAGAGCGCGCTGGGGGACCGGACGAAGTCCGCCTTTTTCTTCCCCTCGACGGTTGATGTTCAAGAGCTCCGGGCCTCCTTCAGGCCCCTAACGGGAACGAAGACGGGGGGGGGGGAGAGAATTCGGGACACCCGGCGACGCGCGTCATTCCAGTTGCTTGCGCCGATCCTGCTCCAAATCGGTATCCCTTTTTCGTCGATTATCTTTCTTGCGGGTCATGCCCCCCTTTCTACGATTTCTTCTGCGACATTATGCACACCTTCGGCTTCCGCCTCTTGGATTTTACTCCGAATGCCGTGGCGTACATGGCTTTCTTCGCGCATCTTTGCGAAGGCTTTGCCGGGGTGCAGCCCAACACGGCGCTCTTCCGCCATTACTTCTTCCCTCGGATCCAGCCGGAAGGTGCCTTCTCTGGTTGCATCACCTGGATCCCAAGATCCAAGGGGGCGTACCCGGACGGTGCTGTGAAGGAGAGGTGGGAGGAATGGCGTGGACGGTGGTGCTGGATTGAGGATGAAAACCCGCCGGAATTCTGCAAGGTCCGCCGAGTGCCACCGGTCCGTGGCAGCGATTGGAGCGATGTCGACGCCGCCGACGGGAGGCTCACTGTCGCCACCACCAGGATTCTCCGGCTCACCCGGGCCGGACTCACCCTTGAGATGATCGGGGCGGACTTCATTCGCCAATGGATCGCCCCGTTGCACAACAAGGGGAGGCCAGCTTGGCTCTTTACGAACCCGGCTGACATTATGCGACTCCGCCCCGGCCTCGATCACAACTTCACAGTGCTGGCGCATGCCCACTTCTGCCAGCGGCTTTTCCAGCTTGATGTGGGTCGCGACGGCGAGGTCGAACGGACCGGCAAGGCCGCGAGGGCTGTTGCAAAGGTTGGCAAGGCCATCAAGGGGCCGTTTTTCAAGTTGCCAGCGGGGTTGGTCCCGTTGTGCAACAATTCATGTCGGTCCGAGATCATCGCCATGATGCCGGACTGTAACGCGCATGGCCCTGTCCCGAGTTGGAAGGAGCCGAAGGATGCTGATGTGCAGCAATTCTTTGACACCCTGATCGAGGTGTATGTCAATGCTGACGCCGAGCGGTGGCTTATCATGGACACCATCCAGGCAGAGCTGGACTACATCGCCACTAGGGCGAGGGAGGCACGGCTTGCCATGGAGGCCGGCATCGCCGGGGGTGAGGAGGACAAGGCTGGAACGGCTGTGGAGGAAGAGGAGCTCGCCCGGTGGGCAGCGGCCTCCGGGGAGGTCAGCAGCGCCGACACCGGAGCTCCGCTCGTCGAAGACGCGGCCGACGAGTCGTCGTCGGAGGAGGACGTGGCGGCGGGCTCGACGCCAACCAGGGGAAGAGGGCGAGTCCTGCGGCGGGCTGACTCCGGCGAGCCGGTTCGGCCCGGCAGGGCTACGCGGCCTCAATTGACCCTGGAGGGGTCTGGGCGCCACACGAGGGCCACGGCAGCCAAGAGGGTGACGAAGGCCACTGAGAAGAAGAAGACAACAACCCCTTCCTCATCTGGGCGCGCACAAACCCCGCCGTCTTCGCCTCCTCCGGCAGATGTCGACTCAGATGTTGACGCGGAGGTCACTTTTGATCTCGGGCCTCTCAGCCCGAAGAGGAAAAGGAAAGTGGCGGAGGAAGAGGAGGTAGATGACGAGTAAGTACTCCGTCCCTTACTGCCATTTCCATTCCCCTGAATCAAGTCACTTATCTTGATCCGTTTTTGCTTTTGCAGGGATGCAGAGACGTTGGCCTAGAGGGTGAAGAGGGAGAAGGCCTCGGCGAGCAGTCAGCCGCCAGCTGGGGCTTCAAAGACGCCACTGGTGGTGTTGAGCAGCCCGGACAGCAGCCCCTGGCACAACCCCCAGCATAAGTTCATCACCCTCCTCTTACTCGACATGTGGTAGGCGTTCGATGCTATGGTGTTGACCTTGCCGGGTTTGCAGGAGGGGAGTGGCGGCAGGAGGAGCCGCAGAGGGCTACCCTCAACACACCACCCCCATTGACTACGCCGCTGCGAGGGGCGACCCCGGCAAGGGCACCAAGCACGGAGCCCACACCCATGGAGGAAGAGGGGAACTTGTGCGCTGGTGACTCTTCCACGGCGCCGGATGCTGGCGGGGAGGGGACTTCTGCTTCACAACCTGGCACTGGTGAGTCGCCTGTCTTCCATCTCTGTTTTTCCCTTATTCATTTTCTTGGCTTCGATGCTCCCATTACTACCCAGGCCCTCCTTCAATAGGTATGGAGGACGTGGATGCTGTTGCTGGGAACATTGCTGAGGAGGCCGCTGCTGATGAGGCCGCCAAGGATGCTGCCGAGGACACTGCCGCGGGGGCCGCCAAGGCGACCGGCGAGGCTTCTGCCGAGGGCACCAACGGTGGGCCTGCCGGGGAAACTGGCAAGGCCACTGCCGAGGAAGAGGTGGCTGATGATCAGCCTCCCTCCTCCTCAACCTCGGGCCCCGGCAAGTACCTGAAGGTGGGCGACGATCTTTTCGTCCATCTCCCAGGGGCGTCAAGTTCCCAGGCGCCCGCCAAAGGGGAAGTCTTTGACGGCGAGGTGCTTGCCGCTATCGGGCTTGAGGTTGTCGATGGGCCGGGCGTTGGCGGTGATGGTTCTCCAGAAGAGCAGCTTTTCCGCGCTATGGGGGCCAACTTCCGAAAACTCCAAGCGCTCTACCGTATCCGTCTGGACAAGGTTAAGTCCAGGACGGCAATGGTGGACCATGCGGAGGTGGATTTCGAGGCACGCGTTGCTGAGACGCAGACCTGGTTCCACCAGACTCGCGAGGAGCAGAGAGCCCTTCAGGAGGAATTGGTCAAGCGCAGTGTCGAGCTCACCAGGAAGATGGCTGACATCGAGAAGGCCTAGGAAGAGGCGGCGAACTTGGCTGCCGCGGCCGAGGCCGTCCGGAATCAGCATCAAGCCGCACTGGATTCCCAGGAAGAGGACCTCACCATGCGCGAGGCGAAGCTTGCCGCATCGCTCCGCGGCAAGGATGAGGAGCTCGATGCCCTTGTCGTGCGGTGGACTCGCGAGCTGGAGCAGAGGCACAAGGAGGTACTTGATGCCCAGGCTCTGGCCCATGCCTGCAAAGTGAGGGAGTTGGAAGTGGTGCAGGACGAGCTGAAGGAGCAGGCCCTCAAGCTATCCAAGGAAAAGAGCATGCTCAACAGCGCCTTGGTGGAGGCGCAAGGAGCGGTCATCAGCAGGGCTGGGGAGCTCTCCGAAGCGCAAAACTTCGTCAGAGATCTCAAGCTGAAGCTGGAGGATCTCGAGAAGATGTTGTCGGAGAGCAAGGCTCGGGAGGAGACCTTGACCAGGAGTCTGGAGGAGGAGAAGTAGCTGCGGGCGAGGCCGCCTACCACTAGGATTATGTGGCGGGCGAGAACAGATGGATCAGCCGTCTGGAGGAGGTCGCCGGCAGGGTCACCTCGCATTTGGCCACCATGGGGATGCCAAACATGAGGTACGCCCCTGAGTGCAGTGGGACTGTCAACACCAAGCTGACCCTGTTCTTCGAGGGCGTCCTCGGAGCCTTGGCTTATCTTCACTCCAACCGAGCGGCCACGTTGGCCGGGGAAGCCCGGCGACTTTGCCGGGGGGTCATGACCAAGGTCCTCACCAAGATGGCGTACTAGAATCCCGACCTCGACTTCGGTGTCGCGATGGATAGCTTGCCGGATGGTATCGACCTCACGATGCTCAAGGAGCGCATCAAGCCCGTCATCAGCAGCATCGACGAAATTAAGAGGGTGGAAGGCCAGCGCCGGGATTAGGCGTCCCGTTCTTCACCGCCGCTGCAGGTTCACGACCAAGACAAATTTCATCTTTAGTTAGAACCGCAGCAATGATGTGATGTAATATAACTTTGCAGTACTTTTTAATTTCATGCACGTTATTTCCCCGTTCAATTCCTCTTTGTATGCGCGCCCTACGCCGATTGGGTAGGCTCGCCGGCGCGGAAGCCCCTAGCGGCATTTTGGGGACGGATCCCCATGGGCCTGCTGGGTACGCGTGCTGCCGGACGAGCCACCTTTCCGTTCTGAACGCGGCCGCTCGAACTGTCGAGCTTGACTCGAGTCAGAATCGAGAGCGTTGTTGATCACGGAAGGCTACTCTGCCATTCTCGACGCAGCCGCTTGAGCTGTTGAGCGGACTCGAAACAGGGCAAGGGCGTTGCCGATCGTGGGAGAGCCCCCTGGTGTGCAGGTTTCTCATACAAAGGAGTGACATCTCCGGGGGGGAATAACCTCATATAAGAAGGATAGAACAAATAAGGGTTCAGTGCAACTTAGCTTCTGTTTGTAGTCGCTCGAGCGCTGATCTTCTGGCCTCCTTCCCTCTCCAAGAGCCACGAAGACGAAGGAGTGCTGGGCTGATTACTAGAGCCGATTCTCACAACTGCCTCCCCTACCTGGCGCGCCAAAGATGTCGGTGCTGAGGAACGACACTATGGGATCACAAGAATCCCTACTACGGTTAGCGGGGCGCGGGGTCGTGGGAAGAGCGGATCTAACAGGTAGCCCACGGTTCGTTTATCTAGGTTCAGGCCGCGAGGATGCGTAAAACCCTACTCCTGCTTTGGTGGATTGTATATCTGTGTTCTTGAGCTAGCTATGGGGCGTGAGGAGCTCCAAAGCCGAATCCTTCTCCAGGTCACCTCGGGCCTCCTTTTATAGGAAAAGGGGTGGCCACAGTGGCACACGGGAGGTGGAAAGGGTACAGTGATGTGAGGTTATCCCTCGCATTACATGACAAGGCGCATTTAATGTGTCTTGCTTAGGTGTCCTTGCTTTATCGGGGACGGGGGAGAGGTCTGTCTCGTTCGTCGCCGCTCCTTCTTGTGTCGACACGTGCCCTGGCCAGCGATGCCTGAGATGCCACGTAGGTAGGCATGCAGCTAAGGTGGCGCAGTGGCGGGTCTTTACGAAGATCTGCATGCCGCCACGCAGGTGCCTGCCCAGCTGGTTGGGTCGGCAACTGCATGCATGCGGTGGTGGAGGGTTAGTCGGCGTGGGCCTGATGGTGGCCCTGCGGGTGTCCTCGGTAAGGGCCTTGCCGGGGCCCCCGGCAAGGGTCTTGCCGGGGCGCCTGCTGTCATCCCCGGCAAGGCGCTTTCCGGGGGCCTTGTAGTCTTCCTCGGCTGGGATCCCGCCAAGGGTTATCGTCTCCTTAGTGCGTATCTGATCTTGAATGTCTTCACGAAGATCTGCATGCCGCCACGGGGATGTCTCCCGAATCCTTGCCCTTTGGGGGCAGTGGACTCAAGGGTGACTTGTTCCGTAGGCGCGGGACGAGTCGCCGCGGCAAGGGTCTTGCCGGGGTTGCTAGAACTGTCTCCCGGCAAGGATCTTGCCGGGGGAGTTCGCTTCGTCCCCTTTGCTCTTCGTGGTCTTGGCCTTGGCGTCGTTCTAGTTCTCTTGAGCTTCGGTCTTACCCTGGCTCACCTCCCTTGCCTCGCTTGGTGTGGTGGTGCCCCTGGCTCAGACTGCCCGTGCACAGTTATAGGGTACAAAAGGTGTACCCCTCTTTTTGTACACCGACAATTTCAATGCTTTGATTGAAGAAAAATTTCTTAAGATTGATGAATTGGCTAGGAACGTTGATAGAATTTCTCTTGATGTTGATTCTTTGAAACTTAGATCTATTCCACCTAAGCATGATATCAATGAGTCTCTCAAAGCCATGCGAATTTCCATTGATGAGTGCAAAGAAAGAACCGCTAAGATGCGTGCTAAGAAAGATTGTTTTGTGAAAGCATGTTCTTCTAGTTTCCATGAAAATAAAGATGAAGATCTAAAAGTTATTGATGTGTCCCATATTAAATCTTTGTTTTGCAATATGAATCTTGATAATGATGGGACCGAATATGATCCACCTTTACCTAGAAGGCGTTCCAAAAATTCGGAGTCTTTAGATCTTGATGCTAAAATTGTTAAAAGTGGGATTAAAGAAGTTAAAACTTTAAATATCAATGAACCCACTATTTTGGATTTCAAGGAAATTAATTATGATAATTTCTCTTTGATAGATTGTATTTCCTTGTTGCAATTCGTGCTAAATTCTCCTCACGCTTATAGTCAAAATAAAGCCTTTACCAAACATATCGTTGATGCTTTGATGCAAAACTTATGAAGAAAAACTTGAGTTGGAAGTTTCTATCCCTAGAAAACTTTATGATGAGTGGTAACCTACTATTAAAATTAAAATTAAAGATCATGAATGCTATGCTTTGTGTGATTTGGGTGCTAGTGTTTCCACGATTCCAAAGACTTTGTGTGATTTGCTAGGTTTCCGTGATTTTGATGATTGCTCTTTGAACTTGCACCTTGCAGATTCCACTATTAAGAAGCCTATGGGAAGAATTAATGATGTTCTTATTGTTGCAAATAGGAATTATGTGCCCGTAGATTTTATTATTCTTGACATAGATTGCAATCCTTCATGTCCTATTATTC
This sequence comes from Triticum aestivum, assembly GCF_018294505.1. Classification (NCBI taxonomy): domain Eukaryota; kingdom Viridiplantae; phylum Streptophyta; class Magnoliopsida; order Poales; family Poaceae; genus Triticum; species Triticum aestivum. Next base: position 275,564,755 of record NC_057806.1, read on the forward strand.
TTGGTAGACCTTTCCTTAGAACGATTGGTGTAATTATTGATATGAAGGAAGGGAATATTATATTCCAATTTCCGTTAAGGAAAGACATGGAACACTTCCCTAGAAATAAAATTAAATTACCATATGAATCTATTATGAGAGCCACTTATGGATTGCCTACCAAAGATGGCAATACCTAGATCTATTATTGCTTTTATGCCTGGCTAGGGGCGTTAAATGATAGGGCTTGTTGGGAGGCAACCCAATTCTATTTTTATTCCTTGATTTTTGCTCCTGTTCAGCAATAAATAATTTATCTAGACTCTTTTTTGGTTGAGTTTTTTGTGTTTAATTAGTGTTTGTGCCAAGTAGAACCATTGGGAAGACTTGGGGAAAGTCTTTTTAATCTTGCTGTAAAACAACAGAAACCTTAGTGCTCACGAGAATTGCTGCCATTTTTATTTGGAAAGTGATATTTAGTTAATACTTTTTGTAAATGATTAATAGATAAATTTCTCACTTCCATCAAATTATTTTAGAATTTTTGGGGTTCCAGAACTTGTGTTAGCTACAGATTACTACAGACTGTTCTGTTTTTGACAGATTCTGTTTTTCGTGTGTTGTTTGCTTATTTTGATGAATCTATGGCTAGTAAAATAGTTTATAAACCATAGATAAGTTGGAATACAGTAGGTTTAACACCAATATAAATAAATAATGAGTTCATTACAGCTCCTTGAAGTGGTGTTTTGTTTTCTTTCGCTAATGGAGCTCACGAAATTTTCTACTTTAAGTTTTGTGTTGTGAAGTTTTCAAGTTTTGGGTGAAAGATTTGATGGATTATGGAACAAGGAGTGGCAAGAGACTAAGCTTGGGGATTCCCATGGCATCCCAAGATAATCTAAGGACACCTAAAAGCCCAAGCTTGGGGATGCCCCGGAAGGCATCCCCTGTTTCGTCTACTTCCATCAGTAACTTTACTTGGAGCTATATTTTATTTACCACATGATATGTGTTTTGCATGGAGCCTCTTGTAATATTTGAGTCTTTATTTGTTAGTTCCACAATCATCCTTGCTGTACACACCTTTTGAGAGAGACACACATGATTCGGAAATTGTTAGAATACTCTATGTGCTTCACTTATATCTTTTGAGTTATATAGTTTTTGCTCTAGTGCTTCACTTATATCTTTTAGGGCACGCTGGTGGATTTTTTTTAGAAACTATTGTTCTCTCATGATTCACTTAGATTATTTTGAGAGTCCTACAAAACAGCATGGTATTTTTCTTTAATTATGTTAGGCATTCAAGATTAAATTTTTTTCTTATGAGTGTGTTGAATACTATGAGAAGTTTGATACTTGATAATTGTCTTGAGATATGGAGATGGTGATATTAGAGTCATGCTAGTTGAGTAGTTGTGAATTTGATAAATGCTTGTGTTGAAGTTTGTGATTCCCGTAGCATGCACGTATGGTGAACCGTTATGTAAAGAAGTCGGAGCATGAATTATTTATTGATTGTCTGCCTTATGAGTGGCGGTCGGGGATGAGCGATGGTCTTTTCCTACCAATCTATCCTCCTAGGAGCATGCGCGTAGTACTTTGATTTGATAACTAATAGATTTTTGCAATAAGTATGTGAGTTCTTTATGACTAATGTTGAGTCCATGGATTATACGCACTCTCACCCTTCCACCATTGGTAGCCTCTCTAATACCGCGCACCTTTCGCCGGTATCATACACCCACCATATACTTTCCTCAAAACAGCCACCATACCTACCTATCATGGCATTTCCATAGCCATTCCGAGATATATTTCCATGCAACTTTCCACCATTCCGTTTACTATGACACGCTCCATCATTGTCATATTGCTTTGCATGATCATGTAGTTGACATTTTTAGTTGTGGCAAAGCCACCGTTCATAATTCTTTTGTACAAGTCACTCATGCATCATTGCTATCCCGGTATACCGCCGGAGGCATTCATATAGAGTCATACTTTGTTTTAGAATCGAGTTGTAATCATTGAGTTGTAAATAAATAGAAGTGTGATGATCATCATTCATAGAGTATTGTCCCAAAAAAGGCCAAATAAAAAAAGGAAGGCCCAAAAAAAATACATAAAAAGGGAAAATACTACTATCCTTTTTCCACACTTGTGCTTCAAAGTAGCACCATGATCTTGATGATAGAGAGTCTCCTATATTATCACTTTCATATACTAGTAGGAATTTTTCATTATAGAACTTGGCTTGTATTCCAACGATGGGCTTCCTCAAAATGCCCTAGGTCTTCGTGAGCAAGCAAGTTGGATGCACACCCACCTAGTTCTTTTTGTTGAGCTTTCATATACCTATAGCTCAAGTGCATCCGTTGCATGGCAATCCCTACTCACTCACATTGATATCTATTAATGGGCATCTCCATAGCCCGTTGATACGCCTAGTTGATGTGAGACTATCTTCTCCCTTTTTGTCTTCTCCACAACCACCATTCTATTCCACATATAGTGTTATGTCCATGGCTCACGCTCATGTATTGTGTGAAGATTGAAAAAGTTTGAGAACACCAAAAGTATGAAACAATTGCTTAGCTTGTCATCGGGGTTGTGCATGATTTAAATACTTTGTGTGGTGAAGATGGAGCATAGCCAGACTATATGATTTTGTAGGGATAACATTCTTTAGCCATGTTATTTTGAAGAGACATAATTGCTTAGTTAGTATGCTTGAAGTATTATTATTTCTATGTCAATATTAAACTTTTGTCTTGAATCTTTCGGATCTGAATATTCATACCACAATTAAGGGAATTACATTGAAATTATGCCAAGTAGCATTCCACATCAAAAATTCTGTCTTTATCATTTACCTACTCGAGGACGAGCATGAATTAAGCTTGGGGATGCTTGATACGTCTCCAACGTATCTATAATTTTCGATTGTTCCATGCTATATTATATCCTATTTTGGACATTATTGGGCTTTATTATACACTTTTATATTATTTTTGGGACTAACCTATTAACCGGAGGCCCATCCCAGAATTGTTGTTTTTTGCCTATTTCAAGAGTTTCACGGAAAAAGAATATCAAACGGAGTCCAAATGGAATGAAACCTTCGGGAACATGATTTTCGGAACGAACGTGATCCATAGGACTTGGACCCTACGTCAAGACATCAACCAGGAAGGCACGAGGTAGGGGGCGCGCCCTCCACCCTCGTGGGGCACACATTGCTCCACCGACGTACTCCTTCCTCCTATATATACCTACGTACCCCCAAACTACCAGATAAGGAGCCAAAACCCTAATTCCACCGCCGTAATTTTCTGTATCCGTGAGATCCCATCTTGGGGTCTTTTCGGAGCTCCTCCAGAGGGGGCATCGATCATGGAGGGCTTCTACATCAACACCATAGCCTCTCTGATGAAGTGTGAGTAGTTTACTTCAGACCTTCGGGTCCATAGTTATTAGCTAGATGGCTTCTTCTCTCTTTTTGGATCTCAATACAAAGTTCTCCCCCTCTCTTGTGGAGATCTATTCGATGTAATCTTCTTTTGCTATGTGTTTGTTGAGACCGATGAATTGTGGGTTTATGATCAAGTTTATCTATGAACAATATTTGAATCTTCTCTGAATTATTTTATGTATGATTGGTTATCTTTGCAAGTCTCTTCGAATTATCAGTTTGGTTTGGCCTACTATATTGATCTTTCTTGCAATGGGAAAGTGCTTAGCTTTGGGTTCAATCTTGCGGTGTTCTTTCCCAGTGATAGTAGGGGCAGCAAGGCACGTATTGTATTGTTGCCATCGAGGATAACAAGATGGGGTTTATTTCATATTGCATGAGTTTATCCCTCTACATCATGTCATCTTGCTTAAAGCGTTACTTTGTTCTCTTGAACTTAATACTCTAGATGCATGCTGGATAGCGGTCGATGTGTGGAGTAATAGTAGTAGATGCAGGCAGGAGTCGGTCTACTTGTCTCGGACGTGATGCTTATATACATGATCATACCTAGATATTCTCGTAATTATTCGCTTTTCTATCAATTGCTCTACAGTAATTTGTTCACCCACCGTAGTACTTATGCTATCTTGAGAGAAGCCACTAGTGAAACCTATGGCCCCCGGGTCTATTTTTATTAATCTTCCGTCAACAAGCTATTTCCTTTTTCGTTTATTTTGCTTTCTTTACTTTGCATCTTTATCATAAAAATACCAAAAATATTATCTTATCATATCTATCAGATCCCACTTTCATAAGGGACCGTGAAGGGATTGACAACCCCTTTATTGTGTTGGTTGCGAGGAGTTTATTTGTTTGTGTAGGTGCAAGGGACTCGTGTGTGGCCTCCTACTGGATTGATACCTTGGTTCTCAAAAACTGAGGGAAATACTTACGCTACTTTCCTGCATCACCCTTTCCTCTTCAAGGGAAAAGCAACGCAGTGCTCAAGAGGTAGCAGCTGCAAACGCGCATTCAAAGCATGATTGATAGAGACATCAAGCTTGTCGATATAATCCAAGTGATGCTGGTGCGCCGGATCCTCCCCTGCCAGAGCCGAAGCCGCCCTCTACGGGATTTCAACCTGAAAAAGCACCACACCTTGGAGAGGCTCTTCGAAACAGCTCACGAAGATGCCTAGAAGTTGCTCTTCAAGGGCAACGAGATACCGCCGGCCACAGATTCAGACCGTGGTCATGACATAAATCACCTCCCCAACGAGGTATATTATTTTCAACACATCCCGTACTTGCTTGTTTCAAGGGTGTATCTAAGCTTTTATTATCATTGCCTTTTCAGTACTGGTTGAAGAAGGCGAAGCAGATCCGGTGTCCGGCTCCCCTGCCTGAAGAACCAGTCATCCCGCGCTTAGCGAAGATGCTGGAGTCGACGCCTTACAAGGCACCATAAAAGAAGGCCATAGGTATGGCCAAGGGGGTCTGGAGTGGCCCCCGCTGCAAGGGCACTTTGGACGTGACGTCCAAAGACAAGACCCGTTCCCCTGCCTCCGAAGACGACGAGGATGAGGAGGAGGAGGAAAGAGACTCTCCCCTTGATGGGGGGAGGAAGAAGAGGGCGGCCTCCACAACTCTAAAGGCGGAGGCGCCCAAGAAGGGGAAGGGCTCCCTCGCGGATAACTCCGCATGGGACATCGACAACAGTCCGGAGACACGCCCCTACGCTAAGCCTCGGGTCGCATCGTTAGTACTAAGACTTGTATCCACCCATAAAGTTTCTACTCCTCACTGCATTGAGATGATTGGTTATGTTTTATTGTAGTCCAGTCCACAATAGCTCCCCACGATCCTCGCCAGGAGGCTCGCTGGATTCCAAGGCCATGGCCAGCGATTTACCGCCAACCGCTCACTCCCCCAAGGCCAAGGATGATGCGGAGGTGCTGTCCCGAAGGACTGTTCCAGGCGGGGGAGAGGCTCAGGAGGCGCCAGAAGGCGAAAATCCCATTGCCGGACACCAAGGGGAATCAATCCCCATGGAGACTAGTGGGGAGGGCCGAACTCAGTTCAACCCTCAGCCGGACTCAATTTGGGAGACCAAGGCTGCTCCGGAATCCGGCATGCGACCTCCTTCGGAAGAAGGGGGGATGCCTGTTCCCCCGGTGACCCCTGTCCAACCAGGGGCACCGGATAATCTGCTGGAAGTGCTGCGAGGCGCTTCCATTGTGGATGAACACTGTGTGCTTATGGGCACGATAATTGAAAGGGTTCAGTCCGCCAAGAGCGGACTAACTGAAGCCTGCAGCAGCCTGTTAACAGGCTTTGAGGTAAGCAGCGCAAAAAAGGAGAAAATCCCAATATAGACAGTAGCGCCTGAGACATTGTCTAGTGTTCGAAAAGAAAAAACCGGACAGAGGATCAATCTCCTATTGCGGGAAACTAACTAAATCTGTCTGAAATGTATGCGCAGGCATCATTGTTGGCCACGGCCTCGCATACTGCGTCTTTGGATTGAAGCAGAAACTGGCGGAGGCCGAGGAGGAGCTGGGCCACGTGAAGAGGTAGCTCCAGGAAAAACAAGGTAAGTAATAACCTGTTATGGATTCGAAAAAAGGGGGAAAATGATATGCAATGATCAAAATACCATGATGTGAATAGAGGCGACGACCGAGGTCGAGGCCCTAAAAGCGGCCCTGGTCGAAGCCGAGGGGAAGGCTATCAAGGAGCAGGCCGCCCGTAGGCTCAAGGCCCGGGTCAACGAAGTCCAACAGGAGCTCCAGGACGCGGTGAGGAAGTGCGAGACCTTGGAGCACAATGCATCGGCTCAAGAGGCTGAACTTGTCAAGGCTTGTAAGAGTGTGGAGGTGGCCCGGATTGAAGCCCAGGACGCCCTCCATGAGATCGAGGAGGCCAGGAAGATCGTGGCGGGTAAGGCATTCAATATGCAAAGGAGGAGTGTGAAGAGGAAATATCTTTTACTAACCCAGATTCGGAGTTCTCCAGGGGCCTTTACTGATCTGCCATGAAGTGTGACCGACGTTGTGGAGTTCTTCCGAGCCGAAGAAGCGAGCTCCACGGAGAAGTTGTTCTGGTCACAATATTGCATGCCAGAACATCTGGTACCCTTCAGCGATCAGCTGAAACAGCTGGTCGAGCTGCACAAGATGGTCGAACTGGCCATGAAGGATATGATAATATGGCTGTGGCCAGCTGAAGCTATTCCCAGCAGCTACTTCAGCCTCGTAAAGAACCTGGTGGATGCCTATCCTCGGCTGGATGTCATCAAGCGGTCCGTCTGCATCGAGGGCGCGTGTCTGGCCTTCTCTTATTGCAAGGTCTGGTGGGCGAAGCTGGATGATGTCAAGCTAGCGACCGGGGGGGGGGGGCGCTGGAGGGCAAGGAGCGCCGCACACCTGAGCGATACTTCGACGATGTCTTAGAGGGGTCCCGCATTGTTGCGGATCATTGTACGAAGGACACCATCTTTGAATGAATGTATTCGAGCTCCCTCTGCCTTGTATGATGAAACAAAGTGTTTATGCAATATAATGCTTGTTATGTTTTTAAATTTTTACTTCCTGTGCGGCCGTGTTGTATGAAATCTGAGGGTTAACCAGTCGTCGGCTTCTGCCCCCATGTAGGTAGTACGGCGGTGTCCGGGATGGAATCTAAACAATCTTGATCCAATTAGATGGTCCTTGAAGAAGTTGCTTATCTCAACGAACCGGACTATGTGGATGTAACACCCTCACTTAGCCATAGGAGTGCGACAATAAAAACATGGGTGCAACCCCTAGTATCCGAACTAGAGTGCTATAAGCGTATGATCGGGAAGTACCAATCATTCGCGTAATGCGGAAGAAATCTCCAACGATTTGCAACCTCCGAACAGCTGACCGGCTCTCGCCGCATCATGACAGTCAGTTTTCGGCTTTCTCTACTGAGGTGCTCCTTTGGATAAACCAAGGCACAATCACAGTAGTTCTCCCTTTACTACCTTAGTTGATGTAGCTAAACGTAAGGTAGCAAGCACAGGAGCCGGGCAACCCAACTATTGACCAAAGACATGATTCGGAGCCAATGCATATAATGCTAAATTCGGGGTGCCGAACTATACTTATAAAAAGTGTTCGGACTTTTGTTGCCGTAATGTGGGGTGCTATGAAGCCCCTGGCAAGCATCGAGCCTACCAAAGTGTACGGGTGCTACCTGATAGGATTATCCACAGGGGAGCTGAAAAAAAGAAAGAAAACAGAAAAGGTACGAAGGTAAAAAGCTGGAGTCCTACAGCTCCAGCCGCAAACTGTTCTCATTGTAATTTAATTAGTACGTCAAAGCGCATTGATACATGTAGTGCGATAAGCAACATGCTATTTAACATGCCGAAACCAAGGGAGAGCTGCATGTGGGTCCTGAAAACAGGTAAAGTTATCATTAACGGAATCACCTAAAAAGTCTCCCATATGTCTCCGTTTCTCGCCCTCTTGGTGTGTTTATCCTTCAAGAGGACTAATGACCAGGCCATCAGATGGTGCCTGTGGGATTGAGACCTGAAAAGGAAATAAGTAAAGGTAAAAGTATGTGTGTATCCGATGTCGGTTGAGCCGTACTACGGACCACAAGCTAGCCATGCCTCCGTCGATGCCCATGGGATTTTGAGTGCATAGTTATGTACGCGTGGCACGAATGCCACCACTTGATCGGAACTGCGACGGAGGCCGGATTGCTAGTCGAGCTCCTGACGAGCCGAGCTCTCCTGCAGCAGAGTAGTTTGGACCCTCTTAACGGTGTCCGTGGGCTCGGCAACCAAATTAAGGTTCTGCTTGAGAAGGCTGCTCTGTACTTCTGCTGCTAAGGCAGCTGTGTGCTCCTCTGTACGGAGGGAGCGTTACGTATTTCCGTTGATTGTTATGACGCCGCGTGGACCGGGCATCTTAAGCTTGAGATAAGCATAGTGTGGTACTGCGTTGAATCGAGCGAACGTGGTTCGTCCGAGCAGTGCGTGATAGCCGCTGCGAAAGGGGACGATATCGAAGATTAGCTCCTCGCTTCGGAAGTTGTCTGGAGATCCGAAGACAACCTCTAGTGTGATTGAGCCCGTACAGCAGGCCTCTACACCTGGTATGACTCCTTTGAAGGTAGTCCTAGTGGGCTTGATCCGAGATGGGTTAATGCCCATTTTTTGCGAGTCAGGTGGAACCCATCAATTATTGGGTCTAAGACCAGTGCGGCTGAGCCACCGTGACGGATATTGGTCGGATGATCCTGGCGATCAAAGGTGATCGGGCATGATGACCATGGATTAAATTTTGGGGCGTCTGGCTCTATCGCATAGACGTCCCTGAGCGCACGCTTGCGCTCCCTCTTGGGGATGTGGGTAGCGTATATCATGTTCACCGTTTTGACCTAAGAGGGAAACTTCTTCGGTCCCCCTGTGTTCGGTTGCTGGGGCTCTTCGTCATCGTCCTCTCTTTGCGATCCCTTTTCCCTGTTTTCGGCGTTTAATTTGTCAGCCTGTTTAAAAACCCAGCAATCTTTATTTGTATGATTGGGTGGTTTGTCTGGGGTGCCATGAATCTGGCACGGATGATCAAGTATGCGGTCCAAGCTGGATGGGCCTGAATTGTTCTTTTGGAACGGCTTCTTCCGTTGGCCGGACTTAGAGCCCCTGAATTCGGCATTGACTAGCGTGTCCTCGGTGTTATCACTGTTGTTTTCATGTTGTATCTGTTGCGTCGAGACTTGTCTTTGCTAGTTTTAGCTTTAGGGGTGCCGGCGTCGCTTGCATTGTTTTTGCTACGGGCCAAGCAACTGTCCTCGCCCGCACAAAAGCGGGTCATGAGTGCCGTGAGGGCTGCCATGGATTTTGTCTTTTCTTGGCCGAGGTGGCGAGGCTAAATACTCCTGGGTGACCGATAGCGAAGTAGTACCGTGAGGGAAAGGTGAAAAGAACCCCCAGTGGGTAGTGAAATAGAACGTGAAACAGTGCTGAGCTCCCAAGCAGTGGAGGGGAAAGTGATCTCTGACCGCGTGCCTGTTGAAGAATGAGCCGGCGAGCGAGCCATTCGTCGCGGATGCTGTGCTTGAAGGCTGCTAGGGCTCCAGCATCCGGACAATTGACAATTTGGCTCTTTTTAGTTAAGAACCTAGTCCAGAATTTCCTGGCGGACTCTCCGGGCTGTTGAACTATATGGCTTAAGTCATCAGCGTCCGGAGGTCGAACATATGTGCCTTGGAAGTTATCGAGGAAGGCCTCTTCCAAGTCCTCCCAGCCGCCAATAGAATTTGCAGGCAGACTGTTGAGCCAGTGCCGAGCTGGCCCCTTGTGTTTTAAAGGGAGGTATTTGATGGCGTGGAGGTCATCACCGTGGGCCATATGAATGTGGAGAATGAAGTCTTCGATCCACACCGCGGGGTCCATGGTTCCATCGTATGATTCTATATTCACGGGTTTGAACCCTTCTGGGAATTCATGATCCAGGACCTCATAGGTGAAGCAATGAAGGTGTGCGGCGCCTCTATATCGAGCTGTATCGCGACGTAGCTCTGATGAAGTCCGTCTGCGGTTTTCAGCCCGCGCATGACTAAGTATGTCACGTCCGAATAGGTGGTTATCGTCGCGTGTCGAGGCACGTCCTCGCGATCCGTAGATTGATCTAGTATGTCCTGCTTTATTGTTCAGGTTTTGCCGGAGGTCATATGTATGACCGTGGGATGATTTACCTCTACCTGTGCGCTGAGGCGGGGCTGGATGGTGTTCGGCGTGAGTTGCCGTTTTGTCTCGACCACATGGTGGTCAGTCAGCCGCATTGTACGATGGAGGTATGTAGTTCGGCGCCTCCTCGTCAAACTGCGATAACAATTTGCGCTTTGGGTAGCTTTTGGTTGGGCGCTTGAGGTCGTATTCTTAGGCTGCTAGGACATCCGTCCATTTATCATTGAGCAGATATTGGTTAGCTTGAAGCTGCTGCTGCTTCTTTTTCAGGCTCCTTGCAGTGGCGATTAGCTAGCGCTTGAAGCGCTCCTGCTCCAGAGGTTCCTCAGGCACGATGAAATCATCAGTGCCGAGGCTCACCTCATCCTCGAAGAGCGGAAGATAACTTCCATCCTCTGAGTCCTCATGCGTGGCCTGCTTGCCAGGGCTAGCCTGCCCATCTTCCCGTTCATCTTGTTCATTAGCTGTTTCAACAGAGTCTTCGTTGTCTTTGACACCTTCTGGAGTATTATCTTCTCCTGTGCCGGTGTTGCTGTCTTTACTGCAGCGTGACTTAGAGCGGCACCGCTGACGCCGACGCTTGGATTGTATTTCGGAAGGTTTATCCTCGGCTGAATCTTCCTTGTCATTGCCGTTGTTCTCCTTCGGTGCATCCACCATGTATACATCATACGAGGAAGTGGTCGTCGAGCGTCCGGTGAACGACAGGTTCTAGGCCTCCTATTCTCCGGCATCATCGTCCATACCGTTGATGTCCTCGGATTTGTAATCAACTGTGTCGGTTAAATCCTCGACCGTGGCGATGAAGTGGGTGGCAGGTGGGAAGCAAAATTCTCCACTGTCAGCCCCTAGTTCGAACCGGATATAGTTCGGCTGTGAGTCCTCTTCCCAGGATAGGTTTTTAACGAGTTTAGCACATCGCCCAAAGGCGAGTGCTCAAAGATTTCTGTGGCACTGAACTCGAAGATCAATAAACGATCAAGTTCGGCGTCCGCAGGCTCACGTGGTTTGGAAGTTACGGCCGAAGATGAGTCTGAAGTCCCGGTGACAAAGATGTCATGAGAGGTTAAGTCTGTGTGTGGCTCCAACGCCATGGAATCTGTGGCCTCCGTGGTGGGGTTGATCCTCCCGTCCTTGGATGGCGCTGCTTGCTCCGGATCTAGGGCCAGAGCGGTTATAGGAGCAATCTCCTGGATGTGACCTGATGACAGATTTAGGTCATGATCATCGGGGTGACCGGGAGCGGCTACCGCTGTCTCGAATCTAGTGAAGATCAAGTCTCCACGGATGTCCGCAACATAGTTCAAGATCCCAAATCTGACCTGATGGCCAGGGGCGTAGCTTTTGATCTGCTCCAGATGGCCAAACGAGTTGGCCCACAGTGCGAAGCCGCCGAACACGAAGATCTGTCCGGGGAGGAAAGTTTCTCCTTGGACAGTGTTATCATTGACGATTGAAGGGGCCATCAAACCTTTTAGCGACAACACAGAGCAACTCTCAATGAAAGCACCAATGTCGGTGTCAAAACCGGCGGATCTCGGGTAGGGGGTCCCGAACTATGCGTCTAAGGTCGATGGTAACAGGAGACAAGGGACACGATGTTTACCCAGGTTCGGGCCCTCTCTACGGAGGTAATACCCTACATCCTGCTTGATTGATATTGATGGATATGAGTATTACAATAGTTGATCTACCTCGAGATCGTAAAGGCTAAACCCTAGAGGTCTAGCTTGTATGGCTATGATAATGAGTATGTCCTATCCGAACTAAGTCCTCCGGTTTATATAGACACCGGAAGGATCTAGGGTTACACAAGGTCGGTTACAAAGAAGGGAATCTACATATTCGGTTGCCAAGCTTGCCTTCCACGCCAAGGAGAGTCCCATCCGGACACGGGTGCAGTCTTCGGTCTTCGTATCTTCACAGCCCATCAGTCTGGCCCATGGCCAACAGGCCGGACGCCCGAGGACCCCTTAGTCCAGGACTCCCTCAGCAGGCGGGCGGCGACCGACGTGAGGTGGCGGGGCGGCGGAGCAGCGAGGAAGCCGGCGATGCTCCAGCGTGATGGCGGGGAAGCGAAGGGCGGCGGGCGGCGTCTTCGGGCGCGCGGGCCGGGAGGGCCTGCGCCGGGCCGCACGGGCTGGCGGCGGCGGGAGCGGGTTGGCAACACGTGGCGGCGGCCGATTCGTCAGGGGTGGCGGCGCAGACACGTCCGACCATCACCGACGCGTCCGGTGGTGGCGGGAGAGGGGGGGCTAGGGTTTCACCCATGATTTGAGGAGGGGGAGGTGTTTATATAGGTAGGGGGAGCTAGGAGAGTCCAAATGAGGTGTGGTTTTCGCCCACACGATCATGATCGAACGACAGAGAGCAAGGAGGGGGTTTAGATGGGCTAGTGGGCTGTTGTGGAGGGTGCTGGGCTGCAAAGGGAGAGGGGTTTCGACGGTTACACGGTTAACCGTTGGGGCATCAAACGACCTCCAAATGGAATGAAATTTGACAGGCGGCCTACCGGTGATGTACCAAGGCCACTCAACAAATCTCGGCCCATTCTGAGAACTTTTTCTCCCGCTCACGAAACGAGATCTGAAGGGTGCAACGGGTGCATGTGTGAGTGTCGAATTCCGAAACGGACAACGAGGAAAAAGACCGGATGCATGAGACGAACATGAATGCAAATGAGATGCACATGATGACATGAGATGAAATGCATGACATGAAAAAAAAATGCAAAAACAAGGACAAAACCCAACCACGGAGGATATAATATATAACATAGCTAGAAATGGCAAGAATTGGAGTTACAATTATGAAATGTTACATCCGGGGCGTTACGTACGTGCACCCTTAAAGAGAGTAGGCTAATAGAAATCGGATTGTAATACCTTGTGTATAGTTTTGTCTCCAGTATGGTGTCTTCCATATGGACTGTACTGACACTTCCTCAACATTTTTCACTGCTCATGCTCAGGTATACAACGTCTAATAATACCATGTACTCTTTCTTTATATAAATGTGGGTCATCCCAAAAGTAATGTCTCAAGTCAAAGAAGTGTTTTTTCTTGTGTTGATATGTAAAGTTAGGTGGCAAATATTTAGCAACAATGTAGTTTGCATAATCATCATACTAAGGGTTTTCATGAGAGGAAGCATTAATGATATCTAATTTCTCAGCAAGATAACTATCATTAACAATGTCGTTGTAAGTAAAATCAGGGTATTACTGAACCAGCAAAAAGAGCCTTGACCATGAAGGTAAATATATTTTTCCCGTTCAAAGAAGGCGCTTGAAGACCCTGATGGACCCATCGGGCCATGGGCCAAATGGTCAAGTGGGACAACAAGAAACATGAGCGGGCCGCCTCCGGGACGCCCTATTGCGAGGCCCTTCCGGGAGGGCACTTGAACGGATCGTCGACCCGCCAAGGGGGCTGATGCGTTACTCTGGAAGACCACACATGAACCCGTAACTACATACACTGTTGCTGGCTTGAGGAAGGCTACCAAGGTTGAATGACTAGTTCTCGTGTGTAAGATCTCCGTCAGGACCCTTGCAGCCCAAGTCATCTACGACGACCACATCAAGATTTATCTACTGCCTACGACCGCTACAGTGGTGGTACTTCACACTACAAAAAACACTTCTATGATGATACGTGTTTGTCATAGTAGGTCACGTTTTCTGTCATGCATGTACATCCATGACGTTTTTATGACAGAATCAAGATAGTCATACATGTGCTGTCGTAGAAGTGTTCCATGACAATACTGAAATTATCATCACGGAAGTGTCCACTTCCATAATGATAAATGCCTGTGGCATCCACCGTAACGGGTCGCCGTTAAGCTATCAGGTTCGATTTTGGATCCGATAACCTGTTAACAGCCACGACCAATGGCGATTTTCCACATGTAAAATTTGCACTGGACGAAGGATCCGCGTGTCAGCTCCGCGTTGGCTTAGGTGTCAATCATCCACTGGATAGGAGTCGCCAATGAAAGTTGACATGTGGGACAGCCCAATAGAGGACCATATAGGTTTAAAAGTTGGTCCAGGAAAAGGCCCACACGATTTTGCCAGATCTAATGGGCCGGCCCATTAGCAACCTAACATTTTCTCGACCAAATTATGACCCACATCAGATACGGCCCGTTAAAAGCCTGCAATATTCCGGGCTAGTTTACGGCCCATATCAGATCCAACCCGTTAATGGCCTGCAATAGTTTCAGATGAATTACGACCCATATCTGATCTGATCCGTTAACTGACTTTCATATCTTGGGCCAAATTACGACCCATAACAGATACAACCCTTTAACATCTAATGTGCCTTTGGGCCCATTGGGGGCCTGATTTGCTCTTTGGTCTCTTAATGGTCTGTTTAATAATTCGGTCCGATATTAGTTTCGTCTTGTCAGTGGCCCTGTGTACATATGGGCCTCTTTCGACCCGGTTACACTTTCAACCATTTAAAGGCCCGAGCTGCATCTAGGCCTAATTCTGGTCTGTAGTGACTTTCGGCCTCTTAACAACCCGTAGCCTTTGTGGATACATTTTGGCCCAAACTGCCTATCGGCCCATTAAAGGCCCTTGATAGTGCTGGGCCTAATTTTGTCTTGCTATGCATTCAGTCTGCTTCCAACCCGTCATGAAATTGGGCCCACCAAGGCCCAACAACATTTCGTCCTGTTAATGGCCTGTCATATCACTGGGCCAATAATGGGCCGATGTATATTCCAGCCTGCTGTCGGCCCGTGATTTGTTCGCCACAATTCAGGGTCAATCTACATCTCAGCCTGTTAAAAGCCCATTTTATTTTCTGGCCCAATTAAGGAAAGTGGTTTACTCCGCCTTTTAAAGGCTTGAAACTAATAGTGGGCCAGAATAAGTCTAGGTCTACTAATGGACCAAGATGATTGTAGGCCCACAGTTCGGCCCATTCATAGTGATTGGTGGCCGGCTAGTTTTAGTACCGATTTATATAAACCTAACATATTGGCTCATTGCGCTCCAATCGAGGATTATGACCTTTCCTCAGAGCAATGACATATACAACAAATAAATTATAGTATCATGACAAAGAATAGACCTAGACTATACAACAAAGAAATTACAACATATTACATCTCCTGGGCATCAAAATTCACCGCCAGTGATAATAAAGGGCAACCAGATAGCAGATTCCATACATTGGGCAAGTCGCCACCAGTGGAAGTAAACACGCCGACAAAATAATAGACGGAACTGACAACACTTCAATACAATTCAAGATAGGTTAGCCATGCCCAGGAGTTGCAGCGCAAGCAACTTAGCAACCTGATGAGATTGCGCTTGTTTGACGCTTATATCCACCAACTCAAGCTGCATAGCATCAATAGACGTCCTATACTTATGGTTAATATTGCATAGAGATTGGAGTTCCAGTCGGATTTGAGCGGAAGCATGTCTTCCCACTTGAATTTCAGACTGAAGAAGTCGAACAGATTCAGGCGGTGACTTCATCAAGTTTGTGTCACTGTTATTAGCGAGTAAGTTCGACACTACATCAAGACATGACTTTGGGGTTGTATCGCTATCCTCAAGATGTGTTGCCTTCTTCTCTGGAATATATGTTAGAGGGACAAGCAATGGGTTCATCTTACTATCATTGTGGCAGTTCTTCCTAGCATCAGTGATGTCACCCTAAAAGATAAACAAGTAGGTAGATAGCAGGTTTTGCACGTATAGGCATCCGTGCTGTCAATTCATCTCATTTCTTAGTTAGAAATAAAGAGACATGGTTTAAAATAGCATTAACATAATAGGCATTGTTCATAGTTAAGACGGCAGGAAATGGCATTGTGCAGGAGCAGCCATCTTCACCGCACCACTGGATTAGAGATCAAGAACACAATCATACATGTAGTGCTAAACAACGCATAAGCATGAATGGCGAGTGTACTGTCAATTCATACAATTTCAGGTAGGTAAATAAAGAGACATGATTTAAATAACATTAACATAATATGGCATTGTTCATAGTTAAGACATAGCAGGATATGACATTGTGCTGGAGTTGGTAGTTTCACCACACCACTGGGTTATAGATCAAGAACACAAGCATACATGCAGTGCTAAAGAAGATAACTTGCTATGTTTAGTTTAACTTACATGGTATGAATAAGGAACTAGGTTGTACAAGTAAAAATTGAAAATTGAGAAGGACAAACTTATGTTTATGTACTTCTTTGTAATAAACTTTGAACATGCAATTTGATGCAGATGACAAAAATAAACAGATTTGCAGTCATAGCTATCCAAATATACACAACAAAGTTTGAAGGCTCGAGGAGGACAAACTTACGTTAGTAGTGAAGACCGGCTCTATAAAGCCCTTGTCCATATTGATTGCGTGGGGGGGGGGGATTCAAGAAGTTTACCATAGACTCTTCTTCAAGAGTATTGCCTTTATTCTACATTTTGTTAATAGTGAATATAGATGTGATAATATAGGAACAAATGGAGATTATTTAAGCTAACATGCAGAATATAAATGTAAGTACAACATACAGGCAAAAGGCACTGACAAAAGCAATGCAGAGCTAAACTTCTTCAGTAGCATTGGTTTTATTCAACATTTTGGCAAGAGTAAATATAGATCTGATGTGTAGAAAATGGAGGGCAAAGAAAAAAGGCTGTGATACGTCTCCAACATATCTATAATTTTTGATTGTTCCATGCTATTATATTATCTGTTTTGGATGTTTAATGGGCTTTAATATACCTTTTTATATTATTTTTGGGACTAACCTATTAACCGAAAGCCCAGTGCAAATTGTTGTTTTTTGCCTGTTTCAGTGTTTCGCAGAAAAAGAATATCAAACGGAATCCAAACGGAATGAAAGCTTTGCGAGGATCGTTTTTGGAACAAATGCAATCCAGGAGACTTGGAGTGGACGTCAAGGAAGCAGCGAGGAAGCCACGAGGCAGGAGGGCGCGCCCCAGGGGGGTGGGCACTCCCCCACCCTCGTGGGCCCCTCGCAGCTCCACCAACCTACTTCTTTCGCCTATATATACTCTTATACCATGAAACCTTCGGGGAGAGCCACGAAACACCTTTTCCACCGCCGCGACCTTCTGTACCCGTGAGATCCCATCTTGGGGCCTTTTCTGGCAATCTGCCGGAGGGGGATTTGATCACGGAGGGCTTGTACATCAACACCATAGCCTCTCCGATGATGTGTGATTAGTTTACCACAGACCTTCGGGTCCATAGTTATTAGCTAGATGGCTTCTTCTCTCTCTTTGGATCTCAATACAAAGTTCTCCTCGATCTTCTTGGAGATCTATTCGATGTAACTCTTTTGCGGTGTGTTTGCCAAGATCCGATGAATTGTGGGTTTATGAACTTGATTATCTATGAATATTATTTGATTCTTCTTTGATTTCTTATATGCATGATTTGATATCTTTGCAAGTCTCTTCGAATTATCGGTTTTGTTTGGCCTACTAGATTGATCTTTCTTGCAATGGGAGAAGTGCTTAGCTTTGGGTTCAATCTTGCGGTGCTCGATCCCAGTGACAGAAAGGGAAACGACAGGTATTGTATTGTTGCCATCGAGGATAAAAAGATGGGGTTTATATCATATTGCTTGAGTTTATCCCTCTACATCATGTCATCTTGCCTAATGCGTTACTCCGTTCTTATGAACTTAATACTCTAGATGCATGCTGGATAGCGGTCGATGTGTGGAGTAATAGTAGTAGATGCAGAATCGTTTCGGTCTACTTATCTCGGACGTGATGCCTATATTCATGATCATTGCCTTAGATATCATCATAACTATGCACTTTTCTATCAATTGCTCGGCAGTAATTTGTTCACCCACCGTTATACATGCTATCTTGAGAGAAGCCACTAGTGAAACATATGCCCCCCGGGTCTACTTTACATAATATAAGTTTCCAATCTACAATTCTAGTTTACTATTTATTTTGCAATCTTTATTTTCCAATCTATACCACAAAAATACCAAAAGTATTTATCTCATTATCTTTATAAGATCTCACTTTTGCAAGTAGCCATGAAGGGATTGACAACCCCTTTATCGCGTTGGTTGCAAGGTTCTTATTTGTTTGTGCAGGTACTAGGCGATTTGCGTGTAGTCTCCTACTGGATTGATACCTTGGTTCTCAAAAACTGAGGGAAATACTTACGCTACTTTGCTTCATCACCCTTTCCTCTTCAAGGGAAAACCAATGCATGCTCAAGAGGTAGCAAGAAGGATTTCTGGCGCCGTTGCTGGGGAGATCTACACATAAGTCAAGACATACCAAGTACCCATCACAAACTCTTATCCCTCGCATTACATTATTTGCCATTTGCCTCTCGTTTTCCTCTCCCCCACTTCACCTTTGCCGTTTTATTCACCCTTTTTTCGTTCTTCTCTTTTGCTTGCTTCTTCTATGCTTTCTTATTGGATTTATTGATTGTCACGATGGCTCAAGATAATACTAAATTGTGTGACTTTTCCAATACAAACAATAATGATTTTATTAGCACTCCGATTGCTCCTATTACCGATGCTGAATCTTGTGAAATTAATGCCGCTTTGTTGAATCTTGTCATGAAAGATCAATTTTATGGCCTTCCTAGTGAAGATTCCACTATCCATCTAAACAACTTTGTTGATTTGTGTGATATGCAAAAGAAGAAAGATGCGGATAATGATAATGTTAAATTGAAGCTATTTCCGTTTTCGCTTAGAGATCATGCTAAAACTTGGTTCTCTTCTTTGCCTAAAAATAGTATTGATTCATGGAATAAGTGCAAATATGCTTTTATCTCTAAGTATTTTCCTCCCGCTAAGATCATCTCTCTTAGAAAAGATATTATGAATTTAAGCAACTTGATCATGAGCATGTTGCACAAGCTTGGGAGAGGATGAAATTAATGATACATAATTTCCCTACACATGGTTTGAATTTATGGATGATTATACAAAAATTTTATGCTGGATTGAATTTTGCTTCTAGAAATCTTTTAGATTCGGCCGCGGGAGGCACTTTTATGGAAATCACTTTAGGAGAAGCTACTAAACCCCTAGATAATATTATGGTTAATTATTCTCAATGGCACACCTAAAGATCTACTAGTAAAAAGGTTCATGCGATAGAAGAGATTAATGTGTCTTGAGTGGAAATATGGATGAACTTATGAAATTGTTTGCTAATAAGAGTGTTTCTTCTAATCCTAATGATATGCCTTTGTCTAAATTTGATTGAGAATAATAATGAATCTATGGATGTGAATTTTGTTGGTAGGAACAATTTTGGTAACAACGCTTATAGAGGAAACTTTAATTCTAGGCCGTTCCCTAGTAATTCCTCTAATAATTATGGTAATTCCTACAACAACTATTATGGGAATTTTAATAAGATTCCCTCTGGTTTTGAGACTAGTGTTAAAGAATTTATGGTTTCGCAAAAGAATTTCAATGCTTTGCTTGAAGAAAAATTGCCTAAGATTGATGAGTTGGCTAGGAACGTGGATAGAATTTCTCTTGATGTTGATTCTTTGAAACTTAGATCTATTCCACGTAAGCATGATATCAATGAGTCTCTCAAAGCTATGAGAATTTCCATTGATGAGTGCAAATAAAGAACCGCTAGGATGCGTGCTAAAAAAGATTGCTTTGTGAAAGCATGTTCTTCTAGTTTTCATGATAATAATGATGAAGATCTAAAAGTGATTGATGTTTCTCCTATTAAATCTTTGTTTTCCAATATGAATCTTGATAAAGATGGGATTGGAGATGAGTCAACTTTAGTTAAAAGGCGTACCAATGATTTGGAGTTTTTTGATCTTGATGCAAAAATTGGTAAAAGTGGGATTGAAGAGGTCAAAACTTTACATAGCAATGAACCAACTATTTAGGATTTCAAGGAATTTAATTATGATAATTGTTTTTTAATAGATTTCATTTCCTTGTTGCAATCCATGTTAAATTCTCCTCATGCTTATAGTCAAAATAAAGCTTTTACCAAACATATCATTGATGCTTTAATGCAATCCTATGAAGAAAAGCTTGAATTGGAAGTTTCTATCCCTAGAAAACTTTATGATGAGTGGGAACCTACTATTAAATTTAAGATCAAAAATCATGAATGTTATGCTTTATGTGATTTGGGTGCTAGTGTTTCCACGATTCCCAAAACTTTGTGTGATGTGCTAGGTCTCCGTGAATTTGATGATTGTTCTTTAAATTTGCATCTTTGCGGATTCCATCATTAAGAAACCTATGAGAAGGATTAATGATGTTCTTATTGTTGCAAATAGGAATTATGTGCCCGTATATTTTATTGTTCTTGATATAGATTGCAATCCTACATGTCCTATTATTCTTGGTAGACCTTTCCTTAGAACGATTGGTGCAATTATTGATATGAAAGAAGGAAATATTAGATTCCAATTTCCATTAAGGAAAGACATGTAACACTTTCCTAGGAAGAAAATTAAATTACCTTATGAATCTATTATGAGAGCCACTTATGGATTGCATACCAAAAATGACAATACCTAGATCTATTCTTGTTTTTATGCCTAGCTAGGAGCGTTAAACGATAGTGCTTGATGGGAGGCAACCCAATTTTATTTTTATTACTTGCTTTTTGTTACTGTTTAGTAATAAATAATCCATCTAGCCTCTGTTTAGATGTGTTTTTATGTTTTAATTAATGTTTGTGCCAAGTAGAACCAATAGGATCTTCTTGGGTGATAGTTGTTTGAGCTTGCAGAAAAAGACAGAAACTTTGCGCTCATGAAAATAATTGTTAAAATTCACTAGAACGTGATAAAATACCAATTCTTTTTGCAGTAGATCAATATAAAATTTTTCCAGGCTTTCCTAGTTTTTTAGGATTTTTGTAGGTACAGAAGTATTTGAAACCTACAAATTACTACAGACTGTTCTGTTTTTGACAGATTCTATTTTTCGTGTGTTGTTTGCTTATTTTGATGAATCTATGGCTAGTATCGGGGGGGGGGGGGGTATGAACCATAGAGAAGTTGGAATACAGTAGTTTTAACACCAATATAAATAAATAATAAGTTCATTACAGTACCTTAAGGTGGTGATTTGTTTTCTTATACTAACAGAGCTCATGAGATTTTTTGTTGAGTTTTGTGTTGTGAAGTTTTCAAGTTTTTGGGTAAAGATTTGATGGATTTTGGAAAAAGGAGTGGCAAGAGCCTAAGCTTGGGGATGCCTAAGGCACCCCATGGTAAAATCCAAGGACAACCAAAAGCCTAAGCTTGGGGATGCCCCGGAAGGCATCCCCTCTTCCGTCTTTGTCTATCGGTAACTTTACTTGATGCTATATTTTTATTCACCACATGGTATGTGTTTTGCTTGGAGAGTCTTGTATGATTTGAGTCTTTTCTTTTTAGTTTACCACAATCATCCTTGCTGTGTACACCTTTTGGGAGAGACACACATGAATCGGAATTTATTAGAATACTCTATGTGCTTCACTTATATCTTTTGAGCTAGATAATTTTGCTCTAGTGCTTCACTTATATTTTTTAGAGCACGGTGGTGGTTTTATTTTGTAGAAATTATTGATCTCTCATGCTTCACTTATATTATTTTGAGAGTCTTTTATAACAGCATGGTAATTTGCTTTGGCTATAAAATTAGTCCTAATATGATAGGCATTCAAGATGGGTATGATAAAAACTTTCATATAG
Source organism: Triticum aestivum (assembly GCF_018294505.1). Taxonomy (NCBI): domain Eukaryota; kingdom Viridiplantae; phylum Streptophyta; class Magnoliopsida; order Poales; family Poaceae; genus Triticum; species Triticum aestivum. The sequence continues at coordinate 275,586,650 of NC_057806.1, forward strand.
AGTGTGAATACTATGATACTTGAGAGATGTTTGAGATATAAAGGTGGTAATGTTAGAGTCATGCTAGTTGGGTAATTGTGAAATACTTGTGTTAAAGTTGGCAAGTCCCGTAGCATGAACGTATGGTAAACGTTGTGTGACAAATTTGAAGCATGGGGTGTTCTTTGAGTGCTTTCCTTATGAGTGGCGGTCAGGGACGAGTGATGGTCTTTTCCTACCAATCTATCCCTCTAGGGGCATGCATATTAGTACTTTTCTTCGAGGGCTAATAAAATTTTGCAATAAGTATATGAGTTCTTTATGACTATGGATCATACACACTCTTACCTTTCCGCAATTTGCTAGCCTCTACGGTACCATGCATTGCCCTTTCTCACCCAGAGAGTTGGTGCAAACTTCACTGGCGCATCCAAACCCCGTGATACGATACACTCTATCACACATAAGCCTCCTTATATCTTCCTCAAAACAGCCATCATACCTACCTATTGTGGCATTTCCATAGCCATTCCGAGATATATTGCCGTGCAACTTTCCACCGTTCCGTCTATTATGACACACTCCATCATTGTCATATTGCTTTGCATGATCATGTAGTTGACGTCATATTTGTGGCAAAGCCACTTTCATAATTCTTTCATACATGTCTCTCTTGATTCATCGCATATCCCGGTACACCGCCGGAGGCATTCACATGGAGTCATATTTTTGTTCTAGTATCGAGTTGTAACATTGAGTTATGAGTAAATAAAAGTGTGATGATCATCATTATTAGAGAATTGTCCCATGTGAGGAAAGAAGGATGAAGACTATGAAAAAAAGAGGCCAAAGAAGCCCAAATAAAAAAAGAGGCCAAAGAAGCCCAAACAAAAAAATGAGAGAAAAAGAGAGAAGGGACAATGTTACTATCCTTTTTCCACACTTGTGCTTCAAAATAGCACCATGGTCTTCATGATAGAGAGTTTCTTATTTTGTCACTTTCATATACTAGTGGGAATTTTTCATTATAGAACTTGGCTTGTATATTCCAATGATGGGCTTCCTCAAAATGCCCTAGGTCTTCGTGAGCAAGCAAGTTGGACGCACACCCACTTAGTTTCTTTAGATGAGCTTTCATACACTTGTAGCTCTAGTGCATCCGTTGCATGGCAATCCCTACTCCTCGCATTGGCATCAATTGATGGGCATCTCCATAGCCTGTTGATTAGCCGCATCAATGGAGTTTCTCCTTTTTTGTCTTCTCACATAACCCCCATCATCATATGCTATTCCACCTATAGTGCTATATCCATGGCTTGCGCTCATGTATTGCATAAGGGTTGAAAAGGCTAAAGCGCGTTAAAAAGTATGAACCAATTGCTCGTCTTGTCATCGAGGTTATACATGATGGGAGCATTTTGTGTGACGAAAACGAAGCATGACCAAACTATATGATTTTGTAGGGATAAGCTTTCTTTGGCTATGTTATTTTGATAAGACATAATTGCTTGGTTAGCATGCTTGAAGTATTACTATTTTTATGTCAATTCTAAACTTTTATCTTGAATCTTTTGGATCTGAACATTCATGCCACAATAAAGAGAATTACATTGAAAATTAGGTTAGGGAGCATTCCACATCAAAAAATTCTTTTTTTATCATTTACCTACTCGAGGACGAGCATGAATTAAGCTTGGGGATGCTTGATACGTCTCCAATGTATCTATAATTTTCGATTGTTCCATACTATTATATTATCTGTTTTGGATGTTTAATGGGCTTTAATATACCTTCTTATATTATTTTTGGGACTAACCTATTAACCGAAAACCCAATGCAAATTGCTGTTTTTTTGCCCGTTTTAGTGTTTCGCGGAAAAGGAATATCAAACGGAATCCAAACGAAATGAAACCTTCGCGAGGATCGTTTTTGGAACATACGCAATCGAGGAGACTTGGAGTGGACGTCAAGGAAGCAGCGAGGAAGCCACGAGGCAGGAGGGCGCGCCCCAGGGGGTGGGCCCCTCGCAGCTCCACTCACCTACTTCTTTCGCCTATATATACTCTTATACCATGAAACCTTCGGGGAGAACCACGAAACACCTTTTCCCCCGCCTCAACCTTCTGTATCCGTGAGATCCCATCTTGGGGCCTTTTCTGGCGATCTGCCGGAGGGGGATTCGATCACAGAGGGCTTCTACATCAACACCATAGCCTCTCCGATGATGTGTGAGTAGTTTACCACAGACCTTCGGGTCCATAGTTATTAGCTAGATGGCTTCTTCTCTCTCTTTGGATCTCAATACAAAGTTCTCCTCGATCTTCTTGGAGATCTATTCGATGTAACTCTTTTGTGGTGTGTTTGCAGAGATTTGATGAATTGTGGGTTTATGAACTTGATTATCTATGAATATTATTTGATTCTTCTCTGAATTCTTATATGCATGATTTGATATCTTTGCAAGTCTCTTTGAATTATCGGTTTCGTTTGGCCTACTAGATTGATCTTTCTTGCAATGGAAGAAGTGCTTAGCTTTGGGTTCAATCTTGCGGTGCTCGATCCCAGTGACAAAAAGGGAAACAACATGTATTGTATTGTTGCCATCGAGGATAAAAAGATGGGCTTTATATCATATTTCTTGAGTTTATCCCTCTACATCATGTCATCTTGCCTAATGCATTACTCGGTTCTTATGAACTTAATACTCTAGATGCATGCTGGATAGCGGTCGATGTGTAGAGTAATAGTAGTAGATGCAGAATTGTTTTGGTCTACTTGTCACGGACGTGATGCCTATATTCATGATCATTGCCTTAGATATCATCATAACTATGCGCTTTTCTATCAATTGCTCGGCAGTAGTTTGTTCACCCACCGTAATACATGCTATCTTGACAGAAGCCACTAGTGAAACCTGTGCCCCCCCAGGTCTACTTTACATCATATAAGTTTCCAATCTACAATTCTAGTTTACTATGTATTTTGCAATCTTTATTTTCCAATCTATACCACAAAAATACCAAAAATATTTATCTTATTATCTTTATCAGATCTCACTTTTGCAAGTGGCCGTGAAGGGATTAACAACCCCTTTATCGCGTTGGTTGCAAGGTTCTTATTTGTTTGTGCAGGTACTAGGCGATTTGCATGTAGTCTCCTACTGGATTGATACCTTGGTTCTCAAAAACTGAGGGAAATACTTACGCTACTTTGCTGCATCACCCTTTCCTCTTCAAGGGAAAACAAACGCATGCTCAAGAGGTAGCAGGCTGCAAAGTGTACATGAACAACTACCTGACAATATAAGTATAGTGATGAAGGACAAAAGATACTTACAAGAACAATGCAGAGCTAAACTTCTTCATAAGCATTGGGTTTACGCTACATTAATGTAAGCATTAATATAGATATGATAATTTGGAGCGAAAAGTGGATAAGAAAGCTATAATGTACAATGACGTCACATAATCTACAATGTATGAATGTAAGTACAATGATAGGACAACATGTACTAACAAGAGGAAAGCAGCGAGCAACATAGTTGCAATATCCTAGGTTTTGCGGCGCTGGTTCTATCGCTAATATAAGTGGGGTGCTACCTGATTTCTCTGGTACCACCACCTTTTTCAAGGACTTTGCTTGTACTGCTTCCGGTTCTACAATCACCCTCTTCCTTTTAGATGTCTGAAACACAAGAACAACATTTGAACGGAAAAACATGGTATGACGAAAAATGGAATAGGTATTGATAATGGATGGACATGGCATCTTCACATATATCATGAGTAAACTAAGCAAATGGCGGTGTAACGAAGCAGAAGAAATGCAAGATATGTGCAACCAATAAAACCTGGCCAAATTAGAACAAACACCTTATTGGGTGAACAGGATTGGCCATCTGCCTTTGACTCCTTGAGCTCAGAATAGTCACTAGGATCATATTCTGAATACAAATCTATAGACCGGGAGCATGTGGGTTTCATTACATCCAGAATGGATCTCATTCCCTTCATGCGAAGTTTGTTACCCATTGAACTATTCTGCAATATTCCTCTAATGTGCGCATTCTTATATTCATTGTGATTGCGTACAATATCTTAGAAGCACGAAATCATAAATAGTAGTGAGATTATCTTTGTAATGCAGATGATATTCTAATATAATAGGGGCTCCCTGTAAACCGTTGTGTGCTATCACTGGATTCTGATGAGAGATCCCATGTGTCGGTGCAACAAACCTCGGCGTATGTTGCCCGGACTGTACACAGGCTCAAGAGCAAGATTGTAGCATGCGAGACAAGGCCAAGCAGAAGAGATAGCCCTTTGAGAAATCAAAGGGCGGATCAAGAAGACCAAGACCAGCCCAAAGAGCAAGATATCACTAAGGAAAAACCTCCCATGCTAGGTAGGCAAGCCTGGCAAGGTCGAGGTCGCCTAGAAGACAAGTCTCAAGACACCCCCAACAAGCTTGCGGGGAAGCCGAGGGCGGGTCGCCCCGCTAAGGCTCCACCGCTCCACCACATAGTGACTCAAGTCACTTATCAGTGTGGTGTCAAACCCCCAAGTGACTAGGTGGTTGCCTCCTGGCATGTGGCAGCCATTCGAAGAGAAGATCCACTCTACATGACACCCGTCCAGAGGCGTGTCAGGAAGACATGGCGAGAGATGGCTAAAGTGGCAGGACAGGGCTTGCCGAGCTACTCACATGACATGACACTAAGCGGCACATTTAATGCGCCTTGTCCTGTCTGCAGAGTTAGGTATGATACACTGTTTGCTATCTAATCAGTACGTAATGACTGATTTGCCATTGTGGTGACCCCTTGACCTATAAAAGGTGGGCCGTGGCAACCTTAGAGGGGATTCATACCTTTGTATACTCATGCGTGCGTAGCTGCTCTCGTCCCAAGGCAACATTGCCGGGCAAGAGCGCTGCGTCTCCACCACGGTCCTCTCACCAATTCATCAAAGCAGGATTAGGGTTTTACGCCTCGCGGCGGCCCCAACCTGGGTGAAAACTGCCCGTATCATCACCGTCGTGCTGCTCTATGCCCTCCGCTCTTTGTGCAACGCGTTCTTCCCCCTTGCCGAACCACAAGGGGCCAATGGTCCCATAGGTGGCCATGTTACACCATGACAACTTTGGCGCGCCAGGTAGGGGGAGGCGCTTGCACGAACCCAAGGGTGTAAGTAGCGCGTCGTCTTCATCGTCGTCTTCTTCGTCGATGGTTTCATCATCCATGGCACCCAAGAAAAAGTCTGGTGCCACAACTCACCCGTCCACCTTGAAAGCCCCCTCGCATATGGCCGCTGATGCCGCAGGGGCTACGGGGGCGCACGGGGACGTGTACGCTGCGGGAGGCGTGGCCGGCATAGGCGGCGTCATCACCATTCCCCCTGCGGCCAAAACGGGAGCGGGAGGCACCAGGGAAGGGCGGCATCAACAACATCCTAGCGGTCATGCTCCGCACACTACTGCAGGATGCTGCTAACACGAAACAATGATCAGAGAACCTTTGACGAAACTATGTACGATGCATTAATCGCAAATGGTGATGTAAAAAACCCATCAATAAAGATGCAAAACGTTTGCGATGAATGATACATCAAACACTGTTCTGATTTTAGTTGCGTGTGTGATGCGAGGCATACGGTTGATCCATACGATTTTTTTGCGATGAGACAGAACAACTGAAATGGGCAACCAGATCAAGGTGCATGCGATATATGGCATGCAGTTCGCTCCGATGAACCATTTGCGATGATCGAGGTGAACACAAATGATTCGGCGTAACAAGATGTGTGTGATACCTCACAAACAGTTCGGTAATCAAAATTATGTGCGATCATTATAGATAGCCCATACGGTCTTTTTCTGTGAATTATGTGCTTGTGAGGGCACATAGTTCAACAAAACAACCCGTGGGCGACAATGTAGAAGATCTCTGTCGAATACGTATTACTAACCGTCTGCGATGAGATTGACAGGATAAACAGTGATAACAAATTAATATGAGTGAACGGAAACAGAGATATATATAGTCTGCTTAATTTAGTCCTTCTTCTTGTTATTGTTGTTGGATGGCCCCGCGACATCGTCTTGGCGAGGACACTTCCTGCCGCCGACCGTTGGCTTTTTATGGCCGCCTCCATTGTTGTTGTCTTCGTCCTCGTCCTCCTCCTCGTCTGACTATTCCTCCTCCTCATCATCGTCGTCCTCTTCTTCATCCTCTGATGGCTCCTCGTCCATCTGGTTGTCGTCTGATGACTCTGGAGACGGCGTCCGTTCCATGATCCGGATATAATCGAGGTTTGGGCTCGACGCCGGACTCATGGAAGATGAGCGGGATGATTTCGATGTTGATCTATCATCGGGCGCCAGACCACTGGCCGAACTATCATCCTCGCTGTCGCTTGACATGGCTGCAGTCGTATAAAAACCGCAAGAAAGCGAGATTGCAGAGTGCATGCAAGTGTGTAGCATGGCCTGCCGGGGACGATGAAGATGGTGGACATTTAAGCGGGGTACGCAGAGAAGAGGAAATGCCAATTGAAGCGGGGCTTGACGTATTATCTAACCGCTAATATAATCAACCGCAATTATTTGTATTTAGTCGCAACAAATTCCCGGGGTTGTGCAGGACTCCTATTGGATGATTTCTTTTTTCAGGACAAAAACAAGGAACGAGTTTTGGGATTATGCACCGGTACTGGTACGAACGAAGTAGGTGTTGGGGAACACAGTAACTTCAAAAAATTTCCTACGCACACGCAAGATCCATCTAGGTGATGCATAGCAACGAGAGGGGAGAGTGTTGTCTGTGTACCCTTGTAGACCGTAAGCGGAAGCGTTATGACAGCGCAGTTGATGTAGTCGTACGTCTTCACGATCTGACTGATCCTAGCACAGAAGGTATGGCACCTCCATGATCTGCACATGTTCAGCTCGGTGACGTCCCACAAACTCTAGATCCAGCTGAGGTCGAGGGAGAGTTTCGTCAGCACGATAGCGTGATGACGGTGATGATGAAGTTACCGATGTAGGGCTTCACCTAAGCTCTAAACAATATGACCGAGGTGGAAATCTGTGGAGGGGGGCACCGCACACGGCTAAATAATCAACTTGTGTGTCTATGGGGTGCCCCCTCCCCCGTATATAAAGGAGTGGAGGAGGGGGAGGATCGACCCTCTCATGGAGAGCCCAGGGGGGGAGTCCTACTCCCGGTGGGAGTAGGATTCCCCCTTATCTTGTTGGAGTAGGAGAGAAAGGAAGGGGGGGGGGCGGGCGGCCCCCACCCAATTCAGATTGGCCTTGGGGGGCGCCCTCCTCTCTCCCACTAAGGCCCAATAAGTCCCATACTCTCCCCGGGGGGTTTAGGTAACCCCCCGATACTCCGGTAAATGCCCGAACTCACCCAGAACCATTCCGATGTCCAAAAATAGCCTTTTGTGACGCCCTCGATTCAATCGTACACTAATCATACACACAAATGTGTATGATCAAGATCAAGGACTCACGGGAAGATATCACAACACAACTCTAGACACAAATTAAAATAATACAAGCTTTATATTACAAGCCAGGGGCCTCGAGGGCTCGAATACATAAGCTCGAAAACACAAGAGTCAGCAGAAGCATCAATATCTGAGTACATACATAAGTTAAACAAGTTTGCCTTAAGAAGGCTAGCACAAAAGCATCTACGATCGAAAAGGCAAGGCCTCCTTCCTGGGAGCCTCCTAACTACTCCAAGTCGTCAGCGGCCGTCACGTTGTAGTAGGCACCCTCGAGGTAGTAGTAATCATCACTGGTGTCGTCTGGCTCCTAGGATCCGTCAACTGGCCGCAACAATCGGGTATGGGGGAAAAAGAGGTAGCAAAGCAACCGTGAGTACTCATCCAAAGTACTCGCAAGACTTGCATCAGATCTAAACTAAGTATGCATTGTATCAAAGGGAAAGGGTTGAATTTGTGGACTAAACTGCAGAATGCCAGAAGAGAAGGGGAAAGCCTAGCCTATCGAAGACTAGCATCTTCAAGCATCTTGCAGCATATAGAAGAGTACAGATCAACATAATGTAAAGTAGTAGTAGTGTTATCAACCTCGGCCAGAGATCCTTTCTCGACTCCCTGCGAGAAAGCAATCCTAGAGCCATACTATCCATTTCTCATTCACAATTCATTTCTCATCACAAGTATCCAGTTCTAGTTGTATCGACCGGGATACAACTCCAAGTGTCCGTCACCGTAGGACAGGCTATCGATAGATGTTTTCTTCCCTGCAGGGGTGCACCAACTTACCCATCACGCTCGATTAACTCCGGCCGGACACACTTTCCTGGGTCATGCCTAGCCTCGGCCAAACAATACGCTGCAACCTGACCTGGGCTTAATAGAGAGGTCAAGCACGCCGGACTAAACCTATGCCCCAGGGGTCTTGGGCCATCGCCCCGGGAACTCCTGCACGTTGTGTACGCGGCCGGTGAGCAGACCTAGCTACCTCCTTAAACAAGGCAGGAGCTTACACAGTCCAACCCGGCGCGCGCCGCTCAGTCGCTGATGTCGATTAAGCTTCGGCTAATGCATACGACATAGAACGCCCATACAATGCCCACGTGATGGTTAGTGCTATCAGGCCATAGGCCCCTCGGATCAAATATCCAAATCGTAGTGGATTAGGAGCACGCGGTAACGAGCAGAGACTCACGAAAGATGTGACCCCGTCGCCCCGTCTCGAGTACTTGCGGCAAGGGCTAAGAATGCCCGGCCACACCTCGTAAGTATCTCGCAGGCACCTTCCAGGTCAACCCGACTCCACATCACTTGCTATTAAGCTTGCGCGGGTACCCCTCAGGGTCGGCCCGTCTTTAGTAACATGGTTCAGTTTAAAGACATAGTAACCATAGTAACTGTGTGTCTAACACCAAGGGGAAAACCCGAGTAATCACCCCCGGTGAATTCCACTCGATGTTATCATCAAGGTGAACGTAAGAGGATCTACCCTCAAGGTTCACATTTGAGGGGTTGCACGACAGAGTCGTAACGGAAGTGGTTAAGGAGGAAATCACCCTCGATGACCTCGACCGTATAGCTACACTACAGAGATCTCATCGGGAGTGATGTAAGAGGTTCCACCCTCGGCACTCGATGGTAACTCTGCAGAGTCGAGCAAAAAAAGGGAAAGTGATGTACGGTGTAGGGGCCTGGACGTCGATCATGATGATCGAGTCATCGAACATAAAGCGGGGCAACTGGGACAAGGTGGGGTCACTGATGGATCTCTAACCAACCTATACTAAGCAGTTTAGGATAAGCAGGTAAGGTATGAAAGCAGGTAACAAAAATAGGCTATGCATCAGAGTAGGATCATACATAAAGCAGTAGCAGTTCTAATGCAAGCATGAGAGGGAAAGAAATGGGCGATATCGGAATGCTCAAGGGGGGTTTGCTTGCCTGGAAGCTCTGCTGAAAAAGAAGAGGTGTCGTCGACGACGTAGTCGATCACATGGGCGGCATCGGTCTTGGGGTCTACCAGAGAGAAGAGGGGGAAGAAATAGTAAATACAGAGCAAACAGATGCATCACTAAGCATTACCTGACGATAGGCAGAGCTAGGGTTGTTCTAACGTAGTACTAGACGTTGCAGATGGAGGGCATAAACATCCGAGGATGAATTCCCAGCGTTAGACGAATTCCAGACAGATGGAAGAGATGGGACGGTTCCATGTTCAGCATGCTAGGGGCATGTGACAGGTGAATGGACCGCGCATTCGGATTCGTTGGATTTTTCTGAGCAACTTTCAAATAGAAAACATTTTCATCCGAGCTACAGTTTAATTTCTATGAATTTCTAAAGATTAACGTATTTTCTGGAATTATTATTATTAACAGAAAAGAATTACATCGTCAGCATGACATCACTGTGACATCAGCAGTCAACAGGACGGCTAACCAGGTCAAACTGACCAGTGGGTCCCACATGTCATACACAGAGGGCTAACAGTGGTAATTTTTAAATAGACAGAGTTAATTAGCAGTAGGGCCACACATGTCAATGAGTGATTAGGTTAACTAATTATTTTTATTTTAAAAACGTTTTAGTAAGAGGATTAAGTGGTGGGGCCCGCGTGTCAGTGGCACTGAGTGCCCAGTTAGCATAGTTGACCATGTTCAACGTGGTCAACTGGGTCCAGGGGGCCCATGGGCAGCGACCCAGAGGCGGGCCCCGCCGGTGCCAGGTCAGCCCCGGCGCCGGAGCAACGCCGGCGAGGCCATCCGCGATGGCCGAACGTCGGAGACGGCCGGAATCGCGCTACGTCGCATCATTTGAGCCGTGGTCGGGCGCGTTCGGAAGCTGACGACCTCCTGCGTCGAATGCTACCAACGGTTGGGCCTGGGAATGGCCGGAACATCGCCGGCGATGAGCGCGGTGGACGACAGCTCGGGCCTGGGTGGGGATCACGCTACGAGGCTCCAAAATGGCCACGGTTGGTCGCGTTCGAACGCGGGCTCGATGCCGCGTCGCATGGTGTGGTCGGTTGGACTCGGGGGTGACCGGAACTGCGCCGGCGACAAGTGGGGGCGGCGGTGGCTTTCGGGCGATCGACGCAACGGCATCAGCAGTGCGCAAAAGCGCAAACTAACGGGTGCGAGAGGTGCTATGCGTTGCGGGGAACACGGCATGCACGGGCTTGTGACCACTTGGTCGCCAGAGCCACGCCGGCGACGAGCTAGGGCGGAGCCGCATTCGGGCTCGACGTGGAGGAGGAGCTACGACGGCGGAAAGGTTTGGGAAAGAGAGGGGAAAGGAGCGCATGGTCACGGTGCTCCTGCAGGTGTGCTCAAGTGGGCTCGGGGAGGTCTTGGTGCGGCGGCTTTGGCAGCGAAGCTCATCGGAGCAGAGGAGGAAGACGGTGTCGTCGTGGGCGTTGCGGTGGCTCCGAGCTCCAACGAGGCGCAGCAGTCGAAGCAGCTGACGACGGCGACCCTTGGAGACACAGTGGGGTGGCGAGGTGGGCACGGTGGCCGTGGCTAGGCCGGAGCCATGGCGGCGGGAGCGCTCGGGGTCGAGCGAGAGGAGAGGGGAGAGGTGGAGAGGACGAGGGGGGGAGTGGGAGAGACAGGAGAGGACGGGAGCGAGGCGTCGGGGCCTTATCCCCTCGCCGGCGTCGTGGAGTACGGGGCGGCGTGCCCGTTCCGGCGGGGACGCGCGGACGCGCCCGGTCGGAAGAACATGGGGAGGGGGAACAGTACTCGGAAGAGGTAGGTGGGCCGGCCTGGGTGAGGGGGAGTTGGGCCGGCCTAGGTGGGCTTGGCCCCAGGGGGGAAGGGGCACTTCTCTCTCTCTTTCTCCCTTTTCTTTTCTTTTTTTTGATTTATTTCTATTTTGCAAATTGCTTAGCCACCATTAGAGTTCTGTAAAATATGTGACTTAGCTCAACAATTATAGTGCAATATTTACCACTGCAAAAAATGGTTTGGAGACAAAATGATTTCATTTGAATTTTTAATAAATGATATGGCACTTTAAATTTCTGTTTTGATGCTATTTCATGCTGTTTGAGTCACCTAATGAATTTAGGTGATGTTGTTTTTCTCCAGATAATTAGTTATGAATTATTTGGCACATGATGAACATTTAAGTTTTCATGTTTGAGCAATTTTGAATTTCACTCAGAATTTGAAATTGAAATCAACTCGAACTTGAAATGAGAGAGAACCAAGGATGATCAAACACTTGTTTAGCAAAATGATTAACTTAACCCCAGGGGTTACTTCAGCACCAATACACTGGGGTGTTACACCTTTCAATATATTGATCTTTATGTCTCGACCATTTCGAGACTCCTCGTCATGTCCGTGATCATATCCGGGACTCCAAACTACCTTTGGTACATCAAAACACATAAACTCATAATACCGATCGTCACCGAACGTTAAGCGTGCGGACCCTACGGGTTCGAGAACTATGTAGACATGACCGAGACTCATCTCCGGTCAATAACCAATAGCGGAACCTGGATGCTCATATTGGTTCCTACATATTCTACGAAGATCTTTATCGGTCAAACCGCATAACAACATACGTTGTTCCCTTTGTCATCGATATGTTACTTGCCCGAGATTCGATCGTCGGTATCTCAATACCTAGTTCAATCTCGTTATTGGCAAGTCCCTTTACTCGTTCCGTAATGCAACATCCCGCGACTAACTCATTAGTCACATTGCTTGCAAGGCTTATAGTGATGTGCATTACCGAGAGGGCCTAGAGATACGTCTTCGACAATCGGAGTGACAAATCCTAATCTCGATCTATGTCAACTCAACAAACACCATCAAAGACACTTGTAGAGCATCTTTATAATCACCCAACTATGTTGTGACATTTGATAGCACACAAGGTGTTCCTACGGTATTCGGGAGTTGCATAATCTCATAGTGAGAGGAACATGAATAAGTCATGATGAAAGCAATAGCAATAAAACTAAACGATCATCTATGCTAAGCTAACGGATGGGTCTTGTCCATCACATCATTTTCTAATGATGTGATCCCGTTCATCAAATGACAACACATGTCTATGGTCAGGAAACTTAACCATCTTTGATTAACGAGCTAGTCAAGTAGAGGCATACTAGGGACACTCTGTTTTGTCTATGTATTCACACATGTACTAAGTTTCCGGTTAATACAATTCTAGCATGAATAATAAAAACGTATCATGATATAGGGAAATATAAATAACAACTTTATTATTGCCTCTAGGGCATATTTCCTTCAGTCTCCCACTTGCACTAGAGTCAATAATCTAGTTCACATCACCATGTGATTTAGCACCAATAGTTCACATCTTTATGTGATTAGTTCACATCTCCATGTGACTAATACCCAAAGGGTTTACTAGAGTCAATAATCTAGTTCACATCGCTATGTGATTAACACCCAAAGAGTGATCATGTTTTGCTTTGTGAGAGAAGTTTAGTCAACGGGTCTGCCACATTCAGAGCTGCATGTATTTTGCAAATTTTCTATGTCTACAATGCTCTGCACGGAGCTACTCTAGCTAATCGCTCCCACTTTCAATATGTATCTAGATCGAGACTTAGAGTCATCCAGATCGGCATCAAAGCTTGCATCAACGTAACTCTTTACGACGAACTTTTTGTCACCTCCATAACCGAGAAACATATCCTTATTCCACTAAGGATAATTTTGACCGATGTCCAGTGATCCACTCATGGATCACTATTGTACCCTCTTACCAAACTCTTGGTGAGGTACACAATAGGTCTGGTACACAACATATCATACTTTATAGAAGCTATGGCTGAGGCATAGGGAATGACTTATCATTCTCTTTCTATTTTCTACCATGGTCTGGTTTTGAGTCTTCACTCAACTTCACACCTTGCAACACAGGCAAGAACTCCTTCTTTGACTGTTCCATTTTGAACTACTTCAAAATCTAGTCAAGGTATGTACTCATTGAAAAATATATCAAGCATCTTGATCTACCTCTATAGATCTTGATGCTCAATATGTAAGTAGCTTCACCAAGGTCTTTCTCTGAAAAATCCTTTCAAACACTCCTTTATGCTTTCCAGAAAATTCTACATCATTTTCGATTAACAATATGTCATTCACATATACTTATCAGAAAGGCTATAGTGCTCCCACTCACTTTCTTGTAAATACATGCTTCACCGCAAGTCTGTTTAAAACCATATGCTTTGATCACTTTATCAAATCATATATTCCAACTCCGAGATGGTTGCACCAGTCCATAGATAGATCGCTGGAGCTTGCACACTTTGTTAGCACCTTTAGGATTGTCAAAACCTTCTTGTTGCATCATATACAACTCTTCTTTAAGAAATCCATTAAGGAATGAAGTTTTTACATCCATTTGCCAGATTTCATAAAATGTGGCAATTTCTAACATGATTCGGACAGACTTAAGCGTCGCTACGAGTGAGAAAATCTCATCGTAGTCAACATCTTGAACTTGTCGGAAACCTTTTGCGACAATTTGAGCTTTGTATATAGTAATACTACTATCAGCGTCTGTCTTCCTCTTGAAGATCCATTTATTCTCAATGGCTTGCCGATCATTGGGCAAGACAACCAAATTCTACACTTTGTTCTCATACATGGATCCCATCTCAGATTTCATGGCCTCAAGCCATTTTGCGGAATCTGGGCTCATCATCGCTTTCTCATAGTTCGTAGGTTCATCATGGTCAAGTAACATGACCTCCAGAACAAGATTATCATACCACTCTGGTGCGGATCTTACTCTGGTTGACCTACGAGGTGCGGTAGTAACTTGATCAGAAGTTTTCATGATCATCATCATTAGCTTCCTCACTAATTGGTGTAGGAATCACTGGAACTGATTTCTATGATGAGCTACTTTCCAATAAGGGAGCAGGTACAATTACCTCATCAAGTTCTTCTTTCCTCCCACTCACTTCTTTCGAGAGAAACTCCTTCTCTAGAAAGGATATACTCTTAGCAATAAAAATCTTGCCTTCGGATCTGTGATAGAAGGTGTACCCAACAGTTTCTTTTGGGTATCCTATGAAGACACACTTCTCCGATTTGGGTTTCAGCTTATCAGGTTGAAACTTTTTCACATAAGCATCTCAACCCCAAACTTTAAGAAACGACATCTTAGGTTTCTTGCTAAACCACAGTTCATACAGTGTCATCTCAACGGATTTTTAGACGGTGCCCTATTTAACGCGAATGCAGCTGTCTCTAATGCATAACCCCAAAAAGATAGTGGTAATTCGGTAAGAGCCATCATAGATTGCACCATATCTAATAAAGTACGGTTATGATGTTCGGACACACCATTACATTGTGGTGTTCCAGGTGGCGTGAGTTGCGAAACTATTCCACATTGTTTCAAATGAAGACCAAACTCGTAACTCAAATATTTGTTTCCGCGATCAGATCGTAGAAACTTTATTTTCTTGTTACGATGATTTTCCACTTCACTCTGAAATTCTTTGAACTTTTCAAATGTTTTATACTTATGTTTCATCAAGTAGATATACCCATATCTGCTCAAATCATCTGTGAAGGTCAGAAAATAATGATACCCTCCATGAGCGTCAATACTCATTGGACCGCACATATCAGTATGTATTATTTCCAAAAAGTCTGTTGCTCGCTCCGTTGTTCCGAAGAACAGAGTCTTAGTCATCTTTCCCATGAGGCATGGCTCACAAGCATCAAATGATTCATAATCAAGTGATTCCAAAAGTCCATCCGCATGGAGTTTCTTCATGCGCTTTACACCAATATGACCTAAACGGCAGTGCCACAAGTATGTTGCACTATCATTATCAACTTTGCATCTTTTGGCATCAACATTATGAATATGTGTATCACCACGATCGAGATTCAATAAAGCATTTATATTAAGTGTATGACCATAGAAGGTTTTATTCATGTAAACAGAACAACAATTATTCTTTGACTTAAATGAATAACCGTATTGCAATAAACATGATCCAATCATATTCATGCTCAACGCAAACACTAAATAACATTTATTTTAGGTTCAACACTAATCCTGAAGGTAAAAGGAGTGTGCGATGGTGATATTATCAACCTTGGAATCATTTCCAACACACATCATCACCTTGCCCTTAACTAGTCTCTGTTCATTTTGCAACTCCTATTTCGAGTTACTAATCTTAGCAACTGAACTGGTATCAAATACCCTGGGGTTACTATGAACACTAGTAAAGTACACATCAACAACATGTATATCAAATATACTTTTGTTCACTTCGCCATCCTTCTTATCCGCCAAGTATTTGGGGTAGTTCCGCTTCCAGTGAGCATTCCCTTTGTAGTAGAAGCGCTCAGTTTCGGCTTAGGTGTAGCTTTGGGCTTCTTCACGGGAGTGGCAACTTGCTTGCCATTCTTCTTGAAGTTCCCTTTCTTTCCCTTGCCCTTTTACTTGAAACTAGTGGTCTTTGTCAACCATCAACACTTGATGCTTTTCTTGATTTCTAGCTTTGCTGATTTCAGCATCACGAAGAGCTCGGGATTAGTTTTCGTCATCCCTTACATATTATAGTTCATCACGAAGTTCCAGTAACTTGGCGATAGTGACTAGAGAATTCTGTCAATCACTATATTATCTGGAAGATTAACTCCCACTTGATTCAAGCGATTGTAGGACTCAGACATTCTGAGCACATGCTCACTAGCTGAGCTATTCTCCTCCATCTTGTAGGCAAAGTACTTGTCAGAGGTCTCATACCTCTTAACACGGGCATGAGTCTAAAATACCAATTTCAGCTCTTGGAACATCTCATATGCTCCATGGCATTCAAAATGTTTTTGAAGTCCCGGTTCTAAGCCGTAAAGTATGGCACACTAAACTATCAAGTAGTCATCATACCGAGCTTGTCAAACGTTCATAATGTCTGCATCTACTCCTGCAAAAGGTCCGTCACCTAGTGGTGCATCAAGGACATAATTCTTCTGTGCAGCAATGAGGATAATCCTCAGATCATGGAGCTAGTCCGCATAATTCCTACTAACATCTTTCAACATAGTTTTCTCTAGGAACATATCATAAATAAAACGGGGAAGCTATATGCGAGCAATTGATCTACAACATAGATATGCAAATACTATCATGACTAAGTTCATGATAAATTTAAGTTCAATTAATCATATTACTTAAGAACTCCCACTTAGATAGACATCCCTCTAGTCATCTAAATGACCACGTGATCCATATCAACTAAACCATGTCCGATCATCACGTGAGATGGAGAAGTTTTCAATGGTGAACATCACTATGTTGATCATATCTACTATATGATTCACGCTCGACTTTTCAGTCTTAGTGTTCCGAGGCCATATCTGCATATGCTAGGCTCGTCAAGTTTAACCTGAGTATTCTGCTTGTGCAAAACTGGCTTGCACCCGTTGTATGTGAACGTAGAGCTTATCACACCCGATCATCACGTGGTGTCTCAGCACGAAGAACTACCGCAAAGGTTCATACTCAGGCAGAACACTTATACCTTGAAATTCTAGTAAGGGATCATATCATAATGCTACTGTCGTACTAAGCAAAATAAGATGCATAAAAGATAAACATCACATGCAATCAAAATATGTGACATGATATGGCCATCATCATCTTGTGCCTTTGATCTCCATCTCCAAAGTACCGTCATGATCTCCATCATCACCGGCATGACACCATGATCTCCATCATCTTGATCTCTATCAACGTGTCGTCACATGGTCGTCTCGCCAACTATTGCTTTTGCAACTATTTCTATCGCATAGTGATAAAGTAAAGCAATTATATAATGCTTGCATTTTTATGCAATAAAGAGACAACCATAAGGCTCCTGCCAGTTGCCGATAACTTTAACAAAACATGATCATCTCATACAACAATTTATATCTCATCACGTCTTGACCATATCACATCACAACATGCCCTGCAAAAACAAGTTAGACGTCCTCTACTTTGTTGTTGCAAGTTTTACATGGCAGCTACGGGCTTAGCAAAAACCATTCTTACCTACGCATCAAATACACAACGATTTTCATCAACTGTGATGTTTTAACATTCAACAAGGACTGGGCGTAGTCACACTCGATCCAACTAAAGTTGGAGAAACAGACACCCACTAGCCACCTATGTGCAAAGCACGGCGGTAGAACCAGTCTCATGAACGCGGTCATGTAATGTCGGTCTGGGCCGCTTCATCCAACAATACCACCGAATCAAAGTATGACATGCTGGTAAGCAGTATGATTATTATCGCCCACAACTCTTTGTGTTCTACTTGTGCATATAACATCTACACATAGACCTGGCTCGAATGCCACTACTAGGGAACACAGTAATTTCAAAAAAAAATCCTACGCACACGCAAGATCCATCTAGGTGATGCATAGCAGCGAGAGGGGAGAGTGCTGTCTACGTACCCTTGTAGACCATAAGCAGAAGCGTTGTGACAATGTGGTTGATGTAGTCGTACGTCTTTACGATCTGACCGATCCTAACACCGAAGGTACAACACCTCCGTGATCTGCACACGTTCAACTCGGTGACATCCCACGAACTCTAGATCCAGCTGAGGTCGAGGGAGAGTTTCGTCAGCATGACGGTGTGATGACGGTGATGATGAAGTTACCAATGCAGGGCTTTGCCTAAGCTCTACAACAATATGACCGAGGTGGAAATCTGTGGAGGGGGGCATCGCACACGGCTAAATAATCAACTTGTGTGTCTAGGGGGTTCCCCTCCCCCGTATATAAAGGAGTGGAGGAGGGGGAGGGCCGACCCTCTCATGGCACGCCCAAGGGGGGAGTCCTACTCCCGGTGGGAGTAGGATTCCCCTTCCCTTGTTGGAGTAGGAGAGAAAGGAAGGGGGAGAGAGAGGGAAGGAAGGGGGCCCCACCCAATTCGGATTGGGCTTGGGGGTGCACCCTCCACCTTGGCCGCCTCCTCCTCTCTCCCACTAAGGCCCAATAAGGCCCATACACTCCCCGGGGGGTTCAGGTAACCCCCGGGTACTCCGGTAAATGCCGGAACTCACCTGGAACCATTCTGATGTCCAAACATAGCCTTCCAATATATCGATCTTTATGTCTCGACCATTTTGAGACTCCTCGTAATGTCCGTGATCATATCCGGGACTCCGAATTACCTTCGGTACATCAAAACACATAAACTCATAATACCGATCATCACTGAACGTTAAGCGTGCGGACCCTACGGGTTCGAGAACTATGTAGACAAGACCGAGACTCATCTCCGGTCAATAACCAATAGCGGAACCTGGATGCTCATATTGGTTCCTACATATTCTACAAAGATCTTTATCGGTCAAACCGCATAACAACATACGTTGTTCCCTTTGTCATCGGTATGTTACTTGCCCGAGATTCGATCGTCGGTATCTCAATACCTAGTTCAATCTCGTTACCGGAAAGTCTATTTACTCGTTCTGTAATGCAACATCCCGCAACTAACTCATTAGTCACATTGCTTGCAAGGCTTATAGTGATGTGCATTACCGAGAGGGCCCAGAGATACATCTCCGACAATCGGAGTGACAAATCCTAATCTCGATCTATGTCAACTCAACAAACACCATCGGAGACACCTGTAGAGCATCTTTATAATCACCCAGTTACGTTGTGACGTTTGATAGCACAGAAGGTGTTCCTCCGATATTCGGGAGTTGCATAGTCTCATAGTCAGAGGAACATGTATAAGTCATGATGAAAGCAATAGCAATAAAACTAAACGATCATTTATGCTAAGCTAACGGATGGGACTTGTCCATCACATCATTCTCTAATGATGTGATCCCGTTCATAAAATGACAACACATGTCTATGGTTAGGAAACTTACCAATCTTTGATTAACGAGCTAGTCAAGTAGAGGCATACTAGGGACACTCTGTTTTGTCTATGTATTCACACATGTACTAAGTTTCTGGTTAATACAATTCTAGCATGAATAATAAACATTTATCATGATATAAGGAAATATAAATAACAACTTTATTATTGCCTCTAGGGCATATTTCATTCAGTAGGACAGTTGGCAAGCAAACATTGAGCTATTCTTATTGATGAAGCCAGTAATAATCAAACTACAAAGGAAAAGAAAAAAATACAAAGGAAAATATCTGCATGAATCTTCGCGTATCAATGGCATAGGACCTAGATGTGCATTACTTAGAGCACATCTAGATGTGCTTTAGCAATATTGTCAAACAAAACCCCTAATCATCATTGCAAATAGTGCATAGAACATGGCTAATGCGACAACCACAATTACACATGCTAGTTCCTTCTTGTCTCTTGCTTTCATCTGTTGCCTGTGATTGATTCTTTCTTGCTTCATCGTACTGATTGTACATTCCATATCATCATGTTTCTTCTTCAGCTTTACGTTATGTTCTGCGAGCTTGGTGATAACACTCCGAGCCCTGCCATGCCAGTCTTCATCCAGCTAGTTAACAAAGGCACAAGCCTCATATCCCCGCCAATGTTAAATAGTATTCAGGATGAGCGATGGCATTAACTCAAGTAAAATGATGAACTTAGCACTAACCTCTAAGGGGCAACTGAGAAACCGCATGCCAATGTCGAATCCCTCCGTGCATACATGTCGAGCAGGAGTGTGCCCATGCACACAACTCAACTTTTGGTACTTCTCAGTGGCGCAAAACTAGGAGTCGAACTCGTGTTGTGGGAGTCTGGAGTCATGCTCCAGATCCAGCGGCAGATCACTCTCCTGGTGGGTGGGGGGGTCATTCAGGACGGATTTAGCAAGGAGCTACTTTGGACATGCTAAAAAAGATCGAGATAGATTGGAACCTGACAGGACGATTCGGATCCGTAGTACACCTGCCTTTTGATGACCTTAGGCAAGTGCTTAGTGGCAACCACCGTCATGATGGCAATACGAGCAGGAGCAGCCGCACCGAAACCATCAACACCACTTTTCCACATTCCCCCAATGTCAGCGCCATGTGAGGGAATTTGGAGGCTATCTAGGGATTGGGGGGGGGGGTGGGGAAACTATGGGGATAAGCTAACAGTCAGGAACTACTTATGGCACTATATGTTGTATATGGCACACTGTTTATACATCTCGTTTGTGTTAGGTATTAAAAATTCACACATGATTTCTGCACCAAACCATGCGAGAAGACAACATAGGTGAGAGACGGTTGCTGTTACATAACCGTATGTGATGTACTACCCTGTACACATATAATTGAGTTACAGTGATACCGTGTAAACAGCCGCTCTATGAATATCCGTCAGAAAATAAAATAGCCGCTTTGCATATAGAGATGGCGGCGGCGGCCTAGGAAGCGGCTACCAGAGAAGAGGTTAATCCTTGGTCGGTGGGCGGTGGCGGCGTCATAGGAGGTCAATCATCGGTCTGCGGCGGGAGACAGGAGGAGCTCAACATCGAGGTCGGCGGCGGCATGATTCGAGCACATCCATCGCGGTCGATGGAGAGATAGTGGAGGTCGAATTTTAGGAGGCAGCCACACTAAGCTTTGCTCCTCGACCCTGCTGTCTCGGCATGCTGCCGCATCACGCTTCTCTGACTGCTGGGTGGAGGTCGCCGCGCGGCTAATTAATTAAGGTATTCTTTTCGTGAGTGGCTTAATTAAGGTATTCAATTCATAAGGGTAGTGATGTACTAGTACTCTGCGTGTAAATTGACTGGCCATTACTTTTTGCCATTGCACGTCTGGATAACAATATGGAGCGCCCTCAGTAATAATGAAAATAAAACCTTGTGATTTATGCACGCATCTTTGGGCAGCAGTTAATCCGTGTATTAATGTTGTTGTTTTGTTTTTAATTACCATTCGTGTGGTGTAGATGGAATGATGTCGATGGATGAAGAATCGGAGAACCACAAATTTTATCAGTGGCATGACATAGTTCATGAATTTGGCTGAAAGTACAAAGAGGAGAATTGGTGATGCGGATTACATCATCTGTCCACGTACTGATTGTGCCAATACAGAGTCACATGAAGTTGCAGATGTCTAGTGGCACTTAGTCTCTCGGGGATTCATGGATGGATATACACGTTGGACCAGACACGGTGAAGAGGAGGTCATGGATGAATATACCCAGGGCTGCGAGATGCCAAACCCCGAACAGTGTCACATGGATGTTGAATCTAACATCGGGCAGAGGCGTCAAGCTACCAATGGAACACCGGAAAGCTGAAACGCCCGGAAAACCAAGACGTCGACGCAGGTGACGACGATCTTGATATGCCAGATTTTGCCGCTATGATTGTAGATTTCGAGGGCCCAAAAAGGATATGATTGGTTACAAGGATCTACGAACCATTGGTGCGGACTCCAAGAAAGAATTGTATCCATGTTGCAAAAAGAAATATTCCAAGTTGAGTGCCAGCCTGCCGCTTCTCAAATTTAAAGAAGCAAACAGTCTATCAAACAAGGGCTTCAAAGAGATGTTAGGTCTTTTCAAAAAAATTCTTCCAAAAGATAATGTGCTCCCCAGAAGCACGAATGAAGCGAAGAAAATTGTTTGCCCATTGGAACTTGAAGTACAGAAGATACATGCGTGTGTGAATGATTGTATATTATACCGAGGTGAGTACAAAGATTTGCGTGCATGTTCCACATGCAAGCATGCATGATACAAGCGCATGAGAGCAAAGGACAAGTACAAATTGGATGACAAGATCAAGACAGGAATCCTGTTCAAGGTTGTTTGGTACTTGCCATTAATTCCAAGGTTGAGGCATTTGTTTGCAAACCGTAGAGAGGCAAACAGGTTCCGGTGGCATCATGATGAGTGAATTGCGGATAAGTATATGAGGCACCCGAAAGATGGGGCTTAGTGGGAATTAATGGATAACAAGTTTGACGACTTTGCCAAGGATCCTAGATATAAGACTCGGGAAGTGTCAGGGTAAACGAATATGGGTATGTGTTTCCCCCTGACTCATGCACGGACAGTTGACCACCAGGCTAGCAAAGAACCAAGATCAGACCGAGCACAAGAGATCAGTTCTTTGAGGGATCAAAGTGCGGATCAAGAAGACCAAGAAAAACCAGAGAAGCAAGATACCACTAAGGAAAGAACCTCCCCTGCTGGGCGGGCAAGCCTGGCGAGGTTGGGGTTGCCCCGGAAGCAAGCCTCTAAGATTGCCTTGGCAGGCCTGCCGGGGCTTGCGAAGGCAAGTCACTCCACCGCGCCACCTCGTAGCGACGCACGTAGTCAATCAGTGCAGTGTCAAGCTCCTAAGTGACTAAGTGGCTGCTCCCTGCCACATGGCAGCCACTTCCTATAGAAAATACCTCCAAGTGACACCCGTCCTGAGACATGTCAAGCAAGTAGGCACGAAGCTGGCAAAACAGCCCGACAGTGCCTGCCGAGCAAGCTGTGATGTGACACCGAGAGGCGCATTTAATGCGCTCTCTCAGCCTGCAGAGTTAGGTATGATAGCAATGTTCGCTATCTAATCAGTATGTAAAGACTGATTTCCCACTGTGGTGACCCCTTAATATATATAAGGAGGCCCGTGGCAACCATAGAGAGGATTCGGACCTCCGACATTCATACGCGTGTAGCCACTCTCGCCCCGAGGCAACCTTGCTAGGCAAGAGCACTGCGCCTTTCCACCATTCTCTACCATCAATCCACCAAAGTAGGAGTAGGGTTTTACGCCTCACGGCGGCCCGAACCTAGGTAAAACTTCTCGTGTGATCTCTGTCGTGCTATGTTACGCTTCTCCGCTCTTTGCGCAATGTGCCCATCCCCCCGCCGAACCAAAAGGGGCTCCTAGCCCCATAGGTAGCCGTGGTTTCCCATGACATCTTCAGTGCGCCAGGTAGGGGGATCACTTGCGCAAACCTGAGAGCGTAAGCAACGCGTCATCTTCATCGCCATTTTCATCATCGACGGCTCCATCGGCTATGGCGCCCTAGAGATGGCGGAGAAGGACAGGGACAAAGTGGGATAACGACATTGTTTCCCCTCCGGTCCTGCCCGAGCTTCGTCACCTCCTCCTGTCACGGCTACAACAACGACAAAAGCCAACAAATAGGGCGACGAGACCGCCCTAGGCGGATCAGGCAGCATGGATGCACCCTGGGCCCCGTTCAGGGAAGAGGATGATGCACAAGGGTAGATGGCTCTTTCTCTCTCTTGCTACTCTCACTTTGGGACAATCGAGCTGCTTTGGGTCCTAGTGTCGTCAACGTCGATGAGCCCACGTGATACTCAATTCAGCATTTACCCTGTTTAGGGAAATCATGAGTAGAGCGTCGGTGCGAATCCATTGAACGATGCCCCGACAAGCACGCTCCCGCAAGGCCATCCGCATTGGTGTGACTTTTGTGCCAGACGCCGTTGGATTGTTCAGAAAAGGTGAAGAGAAGTAGAGAGATACCCGCCATGCCCGGCATCACATCCTGCGGCCGCAAGATATATATATATATATATATATATATATATATATATATATATATATATATATATATGACTGAACCATACCGGGAGTCAGAAGTTGATACGCATGCGACACCATCCTTCCTGAAGCTCACAGGCCGAACAAGTGGCCATAGCAGAAGGGGATAAATGGAGGCACAGATAAGATGCCAAGTTCATGCTATCCTTGCATTATTACAGTTTCTTTTGGATCTGCATGATTGTTTATCCCTTGAGTACCGAAGTGTTCGTATGATGAAACCTTTCGCAAGGAGGTACCTCTGTTAGATTCTTGTCTGCACCCTCGTTCCGTCCAGACCCAGCTCACGAAACAAGTGATTGCATCGGAAACTACCAAGGACAAACCTGCCGGGACACATCCACGCCAAAATAACTATTGAGGGTCAAGCCCTCACGACCATTGCGGCAATATGATACCGACAGGCAACCAAGAATGCGCAATAGAGGCTAATCATACGAACACTGCATGGATAAAACTCAAAAGGGATAAACATGCGATTCAGTTTAAGCAAAAGTATCAAACCCCACATAAAGCATGAACAGGACGAAGTCTAAACACAGAACATGCATCATTATTTTTATTACATGACCGCATAGTACTGGGAATAATTCAAGGACGGGCCTGCCGGGCTCGTACGTGGAGAACCCTATCGACGAAGGGAGTGGCCTTCTCCTTAGTGGCGGAAACGTCAGCACCCCATGGCGGCTTCCTGAAACCATCAGCGAGGTCGAGATCCAGGTGGTGGCAAGTGATGTTGCTCAAGACCATGAAGAGGGAGTTGCGGGCAAGCCTCCGGGATTCAGCCTCGAAGCGACCATCTCTTCCCTCCTTGTGCGGCTTCAGCTTGGCAATTAACTCATTGAAGAAAACCCCCAATTTAGCACTGGGGGCCTCCTACTTGCTAGCCGAATAGACCGGCCCCTCCATGCCCATCGCCGCGCCCTGAGCAGTAAGAAAATCGGTAATGTCGATCAAGCTCTTGATCCAGAGGTCAACTTGACCATAGTGGTTCTTCAGCTTGTCCTCTACATATTTTCGGAGGCGCCTTGCGGTGTCCAGATCCTTTGACAGTTGTTGCTCGTGGGCCTCGATGGATTCCATTGAGCCCTCCAAGGAGCCAATCCGGGCTTTTAGATCTTCAATGGTGCTGTTGGCAGCCTTGAGGCCTTGGCTCTTGGAGGAGAGCTGTGATTGTATGTCCTTCAGGAGGGACTCTACTTTCTGCGCCTCCTTGAGGTCCGAGACTTCCTTGGCACTCCCGGCAAGCTTCTCCGTCAGCTCGGTCACTCTCCGGTCAAGGTCCACCTTGGCAGTAGAGGCAGCAGCAAGGTTGTCAGCAAGCTTTTTCAACTGGGTAGTAGAGTCGACAATAAGGGCGTCCAGGGCAGCCTTGTTCTTGTCCTCCAGTTCCTTGGTGCACTGCTGAACAAGGGCCTCCAGGTCATCATCCTTGGCGCAGAGAGTGGTTCGATTTTTTCCTCCTGGAGAGTGATGCTCTGTTCCTTGGCATCCAGGAGTGCTTTGTGCTCCGCCAGGCGCACCTCTGAAGCAATGACGTCCTCCCTCACCATTGAGATTGCCTCGTGCTGCCTCGAAAGGACCCGGAGCTGCTTGCTGTGCTAGGGGCTATTCTCGGGGTAAATGAATAGGGGTATGTGTTTCCCCCTGACTCGTGCACGGATAGTCGACCACCAGGCCAACAAAGAACCAAGATCAGACCGGGCACAAGAGACCAGTTCTTTGAGGAATCAAAGTGTGGATCAAGAAGACCAAGACAAACCAGAGAAGCAAGATACCACTAAGGAAAGAACCTCCCTTGCCGGGTAGGTGAGCTTGGCGAGGTTGGGGTTGCCCTGGAAGCAAGCCTCTAAGATTGCCCCGGCAGGCCTGCCGGGGCTCGCGAAGGCAAACCACTCCACCATGCCACCTCGCAGCGATGCACATCGTCAATCAGTGTGGTGTCAAGCTCCTAAGTGACTAAGTGGCTGCTCCCTGCCACATGGCGGCCACTTCCTACAGAAAATACCTCCAAGTGGCATCCATCCTGAGACATGTCAAGCAAGCAGGCGCGAAGCTGGCAAAACAGCCTGGCAGGGCCTGCCGGGCAAGCTGTGATGTGACATTGAGCGGCGCATTTAATGCGCTCTGTCAGCCCATAGAGTTAGGTATGATAGCACTGTTTGCTATCTAATCAGTATGTAAAGACTGATTTGCCACTGTGGTGACCCCTTAGTCTATATAAGGAGGCCTGTGGCAACCGTAGAGAGGATTCAGACCTCCGACATTCATACGCACGTAGCCACTCTCGCCCCGAGGCAACCTTGCTGGGCAAGAGCACTGCGCCTCTGCACCATTCTCTACCATCAATCCACCAATGCAGGAGTAGAGTTTTACACCTTGCGGCGACCCGAACCTGGGTAAAACTGCATGTGTGATCTCTATCGTGCTATGTTACGCTTCTCTGCTCTTTGTGCAACATGCCCATCCCCCCGCCGAACCAAAAGGGGCTCCTAGCCCCATAGGTGGATGTGGTTTCCCATGATAGGGAGTGTACGGAAGGGATGAATCCTTTTGGCGATATGAGCACCAATCACATCACTTGGCCGGTGCTTCTATGCATATATAACCTAGCTCCTTGGTTGTGTATGAAGAAAAAATACATTATGATGTCAATGATTATCCTAGGCCTGAAGTAACATGGAAACGACATCGGCATTAACTTTCAGCTACTAGTAGAAGAACCACCGACAGTGTTGATAGATGTGCCTACTGTAAAATGTTATGATGCTTATAGAAAGGTGATTTTCGATCTACATGCGATGCTGGTGCACACCATTCACGATATACCAGCTTTAGGAAACACATCAGGGCAGAAAACAAAGGGAAATGTAGGGTGTGTCACATGCATGGATAGGACAGCTAGCAGATTTCTTCCCAACTCACGCAAAACCGTGTATTTGCGTCATCGTAGGTTCTTATGGAGAAATCACCCATACCAAAAGATGATAGCTGAATTTGATGGTACGATAGAGGTAGGTGTGGGCCCAAGACCCTATGATGGGGAGTTGGTCCACAACATGGCTAAAAAAATTAATGTTGTGCTTGGCAAGAAGCACGCTTTGACGGTGAAACGAACACCGAAGGGTCAAGTGTTTAAGAATAAATCGGTGTTCTATTAATTACCTTACTAGGAGATTCTATGTGTATGTCACTGCATTGATGTCGTGCACATAGAGAAGAACGTATGCGAAAGCATCCTTGGTACTCTGCTCAAGATTAAAGGTAAAAGAAAGGATGGTGACGGTTCACAACTCGATATGCTTGCTCATCAATCAAAATGCAAGAGTGAAGCACAAGATGATGAAAAATTCATCAAAGCTTGCCAGAGTTACAATTTCAATACAAAAGAAGCAACACAGTTCTTCACCTATTTGTTGTCAGTTAAGACACCCTCTTCCTACTCCACAAACATCAGAAGTGTCGTGGAAGTGAGGTCAGGTAAAATGAAGTTGGGACACATGAAGTCACATGATTGCCACGTAATGTTGACACAAATCCTCCCGATGGCCATCAGGAATCTGATGGACAAAGATATAAGAAACACACTCATTGAGCTATGTGATTTCTTCGACCAACTATGGCAAAAAGTTGTAGATCCTGAAGAGTTGGATCATATGCAAGATGATATTGCAAGAATATTGTCCAACCTAGAGATGTTTTTTCCCACTGTCATTCTTTGATGTCATGGTCCATCTCACTGTGCACCTTGTTGACGAGATAAAGTATTGTGGTCTTGTGTTTCTTCGCAACATGTATCCCTTTAAGCGGTTCATGTGAATACTGAAGTGCTTTTGTCGGAACCGAAACCATCCAGAGGCAAGCATCCTACAAGGTTATACCGCGGAGGAGGTGGTTGAGTTTTGCACCAAATACATGAAGCAAAGACCTATAGGTTTGCCCCTCTCTTGCCATGAGGGAAGGCTGAAAGGTAAGCCGGTCCTTGCTGGCACGCAAATGGATGCACCCAGAGAATTGGCAGAGAAAGCCTATTTGACGGTACTGCCTAACAGCCCAGTTCTCAGCACTTATGCCAAAGAACACTTGGCGGAGATACGCCAAAGCTTCTTACCAATGGTGCCTTCCTCAGATGTGGAGATGAAGGAGCACACTTAGAACTATGCCGAATGGCTAAAGAATCGTTTGGCACAAGGATCCATCGATGACATTTCTATGTGGTTGGCACAAAAGCCATCACCTACGGTGTTGATGTACCAAGCATATGACATAAATGGATACATGTTCTACACTTAGGAATGTGATGAGAAGAGCTCATATCAGAACAACTCTGTTCGAATAGAATGCATGACTGTAGATGAAGCTGACAAAACAGTATACTATGGAACCATCAAATAGATTTAGGAGCTTGACTATGTGAAAGTTAAGGTGGCATTATTCAGGTGCGCCTGGATCCCTCTTGGTCATGTAAAGGTTGATGATTATAGGAAGACCTGTGTTAACAGGACAACGATGACATATCACGCGGACCCATTCATTCTTGCCAGCGATGCTACCCAGATTTTCTATGCGGAAGACCCCTTGCATAAGAACTGCCATGTAGTGATGCATGGGAAGAGGAGGGTACTGGGTGTCGAGGATGTTGCCGATGAGGACGAGTGCGATGAATTTGTTGAGTTGCCAGCCAAGGGATGACGCACCCATGTAACAGAGAAGCGTAAAATCATCAAAAAACCCAAGTTCATTCAGGGTCAACGTAATGATCCCAGTTCCCCCATGCACATGGGAATTGAGCCGTAAGACTAGTCTTTATGCCTACCCTGCAACTTAATTCGTTCAATTTAGAGTCGTCGTGTGTACTGAATTTGTGAGTTATGCCCGGTTTTCTGTTGATGTAAGAACCGTTAATATGTTGACCTTGATATGCTGTCACATCAGGCAATGAATATGAAATGTTTCTTCTTCTTCTTCTTCTTCTTCTTATTATTATTATTATTATTATTATTATATCATGGAGGTAGCACACTCAATTGATCTCACTACAGTATGTGTGAACAAAAATATGCAATCTGGTTTGCGAATAGCACACAGTTCGTTCATGAAAGTTGTGTGCGGACCAAACCCCATGCGTGATCTGAGTTGTGCTTTCTGATTGGCCAGAAACCAAACCCCACGGATCATACGTCCACACCGTTGGATGCTCCCAGATCGAACAACGATCCTCATACCTTTCGACAACACATGCAATTCCGGTTGTAATTTTATTTTTATGCACAAAATGCACGTTAAACTCAAAAAATGTCTTAAATATAGCTAACAATACCTGAAATGCACTAGAAAATCAAACCTGTGGTATAATGGTGATTGCGTACCGTGGAAATTTTTATGAGGCCAAACGATGAAGTCACCGGCCACTGGAGTTTGAATTGACATGCCTCCTTTTGGAAACCATGATCCTTTATGTGAGATGCTCTGGTTTGGAAGGAGCGATCTGAAGGAAATATGCCCTCGAGGCAATAATAAAGTTGTTACTTATATTTGCTTATATCATGATAAATGTTTATTATTCATGCTAGAATTTTATTAACCGGAAACTTGATACATGTGTGAATACATAGACAAAACAAAGTGTCCCTAGTATGCCTCTACTTGACTAGCTCGTCAATCAAAGATGGTTAAATTTCCTGACCATAGACATGTCTTGTCATTTGATGAATGAGATCACATCATTAGGAGAATGATGTGATGGATACGACCTATCCGTTAGCTTAGCATAATGATCGTTAAGCTTTGTTGCTATTGCTTTCTTCATGATTTATACATATTCCTTTGACTATGAGATTATGCAACTCCCGAATGCCGGAGGAACACCTTGTGCATTATCAAACATCACAACGTAACTGGGTGATTATAAAGATGCTCTACAGGTGTCTCTGAAGGTGTTTGTTGGGTTGGCATAGATCGAGATTAGGATTTGTCACTCCAAGTATCGGTGAGGTATCTCTGGGCCCTCTCGGTATTGCACATCACTATAAGCCTTGCAAGCAATGTGACTCATGAGTGAGTTACGGAATGATTCATTACGGAACGAGTAAAGAGAGTTGCCAGTAACGAGATTGAACTAGGTATGAGGATACCGATGATCGAATCTTGGGCAAGTAACATAACGATGACAAAGGGAATGACATATGTTGTTATTACGTTTGACCGATAAAGATTTTCATAGAATATGTAGGAACCAATATGAGCATAGCATCCAGGTTCCACTGTTGGTTATTGATCGGATATGTGTCTCGGTCATGTCTACATAGTTCTCGAACCCGTAGGGTCCGCACGCTTAAACGTTCGATGACGATTTGTATTATGAGTTATGTGTTTTTTTGACCGAAGGTTGTTCGGAGTCTCGGATGAGATCATGGACATGACGAAGAGTCTCGAAATAATCGAGAGGTAAAGATTGATATATTGGTCGATAGTATTTGGACACCAGAATGGTTTCGGGACGTTTCAGATATTTATTGGAGCACCGAGGGGTTAGCGGAACCCCCAGGGGAATGTAGTGGGCCTACATGGGCCATAGGGGAGAGGTGAGGCAGCCCACGAGGGGTGGCGGCGCCCCCTCCCATAGGGAGTCCGAATTGGACTAGGGGAGGCGGCGCGCCCCCCTTTCCTTCTCCTCTTCCCTCTCCCTTCCTTCTCCCCCCTCCATGAGAAGGGAAAAAGGGGGGCGAATCCTACGAGGACTGGAGTCCTAGTAGGACTCCCCTCTCCTTGGCGCGCCCCTGGTGGACAGCCTCCTCCTCTCCTCCTTTATATACGGGGGCAGGGGCACCCCAAAGCACAATAGTTATTCTGTTAACCGTGTGCAGTGCCCCCCTCCACATTTTACTCCTCCGGTCATAGCGTCGTAGTGCTTAGGCGAAGCCCTGCGCGGATCACATAACCATCACCGTCACCATGCCGTCATGCTGATGAAACTCTCCCTCGACCCTCTGCTGGATCAAGAGTTCGGGGACGTCATCGAGCTGAACGTGTGCTGAACTCGGAGGTACCATACGTTCGGTACTAGATCGGTTGGATCGCGAAGACGTTCGACTACATCAAGCACGTTAACCTACCACTTCCGCTTTCGGTCTACAAGGGTACGTGGACACACTCTCCCCCTTTTGTTGCTATGCATCTCCTAGATAGACCTTGCGTGATCGTAGGAATTTTTTTGAAATTGCATGCTACGTTCCCCAACAGTGGCATCTGAGCCAGGTCTATGCGTAGATGATATGCACGAGTAGAACACAAAGAGTTGTGGGCGATAATAGTCATACTACTTACCACCAACGTCTTATTTTGATTCGGCGGTATTGTTGGATGAAGCGGCCCGGACCAACCTTACATGACCACGTTCATGAGACCAGTTCCACCGACAGACATGCAACTTGTTTTGCATAAAGGTGGCTGTCGGGTATCTGTTTCTCCAACTTTATTTGAATCAAATTTGAGTGCTTGTTGAAGGTTAAAACAACAAACTTCACAAAAAATCATTGTGGTTTTGATGCATAGGTAAGAACGGTTCTTGCTAGAAGCTCGTAGCAGCCATGTAAAACTTGCAACAACAAAGTAGAGGACGTCTAACTTGTTTTTGCAGGGCTTGCTGTGATATGATATGGTCAAGAATTGATGTGATATAAGTTATTGTATGAGATGATCATGTTTTGTAAAAGTTATCGACAACTGGCAGGAGCCTTATGGTTGTCGCTTTATTGTATGAAATGCAATCGCCATGAATTGCTTTACTTTATCACTATGCAGTAGCGATAGTTGTAGAAGCAATAATTGGCGAGACGACAATGACGCTATGATGAAGATCGAGGTGTCAAGCCGGTGACAATGGATATCATGATGGTGCTTTGGAGATGGAGATCAAAGGCACAAGATGATGATGGCCATATCATGTTACATATTTTGATTGCATATGATGTTTATCTTTTATGCATTTTATTTTGCTTAGTACGGTGGTAGCATTATAAGATGACCACTCACTAAATTTCAAGGTATAAGTGTTCTCCCTGAGTATGCACCGTTGCTACAGTTCGTCATGCCGAGACACCACGTGATGATCGGGTGTGATAAGCTCTATGTTCACGTAGAATAGGTGTAAGACAGTTTTGCACGCGCAGAATACTCAGGTTAAACTTGACGAGCCTAGAATATACAAATATGGCCTCGGAACACTGAGACCGAAAGGTCGAACGTGAATCATATAGTAGATATGATCAATATAGAGATGTTCACCATTGAAAACTACTCCATCTCATCTGATGATTGGATATGGTTTAGTTGATATGGATCACGTGATCATTTAGATGACTAGAGGGATGTCTACCTAAGTGGGAGTTCTTTAGTAATACGATTAATTAAACTTTAATTTATCATGAACTTAGTCCTGATAATTTTTGCATATCTATGTTTTTGTAGATCAATGGCCCGTGCTATCGTTCCCTTGAATTTTAATGCGTTCCTAGAGAAAGCTAAGTTGAAAGATGATGGTAGAAACTACATGGATTGGGTAAGTAACTTGAGGATTATCCTCATTGATGCACAGAAGAATTACGTCCTGGAAACACCGCTAGGTGCAAGGCCTGTTGCAGGAGCAACTCCGGACGTTATAAACGTCTGGCAAGCTAAAGCTGATGACTAATCGATAGTTTAGTGTGCCATGCTTTACAGCTTAGAATCGGGACTTCAAAGACGTTTTGAACGTCATGGAGCATATGATATGTTCCAAGAGTTGAAGTTAATATTTCAAGCAAATGCCCGAGTTGAGAAATATGAAGTCTCCAACAAGTTCTATAGCTACAAGATGGAGGAGAACAGTTCTGTCAATGAACACATACTCAGAATGTCTGGGTACCACAACCAGTTGACTCAGCTGGGAGTTAATCTTCCGGATGATAGTGTCATTGACAAAGTTCTTCAATCACTGCCACCAGGCTATAAAGGCTTCATGATGAACTATAATATGCAAGGGATGGAAAAGACAATTCCTGAGCTCTTTGCAATGCTTAAGGCTGCGGAGGTAGAAACCAAGAAGGAGCATCAAGTGTTGATGGTTAACAAGACCACTAGTTTCAAGAAAAAAGGGCAAAGGGAAGAAAGGGAACTTCAAGAAGAATGGCAAGCACGTTGATGCTCCCGGGAAAAAGCCCAAGTCTGGACCTAATCCTAAAACTGAGTGCTTCTACTGCAAAGGGACTGGTCACTAGAAGCGGAACTGCCCCAAGTATTTGGCGGATAAGAAGGATGGCAAAGTGAAAGGTATATTTTGTATACATGTTATTGATGTGTACCTTACTAATGCTCGTAATAGCGCCTGGGTATTTGATATGGGTTTTGTTGCTAATATTTCCAACTCAAAACTAGGGCTACGGATTAAACGAAGATTGGCTAAGGACGAGGTGACGATGCACATGAGAAATGGTTCCAAGGTCGATGTGATCGCCGTCGGCACGCTACCTCGACATCTACCTTCGGGATTAGTTTTAGACCTGAATAATTGTTATTTGGTGCCAGTGTTGAGCATGAACATTATATTTGGATCTTGTTTGATGCGAGATGGTTATTCATTTAAATCAGAGAATAATGGTTGTTCTATTTATATGAGTAATGTCTTTTATGGTCATGCACCCTTGATGAGTGGTCTATTTTTGTTGAATCTCGATCGTAGTGATAGACATATTCATAATATTGAAGCCAAAAGATGCAAAGTTAATAATGATAGTGCAACATATTTGTGGCACTGCCGTTTAGGTCATATTGGTGTAAAGCGCATGAAGAAACTCCATGCTGATGGGCTTTTGGAGCACTTGATGCTTGCAAACCATGCCTCATGGGCAAGATGACTAAGACTCCGTTCTCTGGAACAATGGAGCGAGCCACTAACTTGTTGGAAATAATACATACTGATGTATGCAGTCTAATGAGCGTTGAGGCTCGCAGCGGGCATCGTTATTTTCTGACCTTCATAGATGATTTGAGCAGATATGGGTATATCTACTTAATGAAACATAAGTTTGAAACATTTGAAAAGTTTAAAGAATTTCAGAGTGAAGTCGAAAATCATCGTAACAAGAAAATAAAGTTTCTCTGATCTGATCATGGAGGTGAATATTTGAGTTACGAGTTTGGTCTTCATTTGAAACAATGTGGAATAGTTTCGCAACTCACGCCACCTGGAACACCACAGCGTAATGTTGGATTCCGGGCTCCGCAGACCCTTGAGAGGTTCGAACACTAGGGTGCGTACGAAGAACTCCTTCTTCCCAACCTGTCGGCCCAACGATTCCATAGCCTAGCTTGACGAACCCAAGGGACAAGAGACACAACAGTTTATCCTGGTTCGGGCCACCTTGTAGTGTAATACCCTACTCCAGCTTTGTGGTGGATTACCTCAAGGGGCTCAGGATGAACTAGTACAGTGGATGAACAACCTCAGGAGGTGAGGTGTTCTTGAGCTCAATGAGATGGAGAGGTGGTCAAGGTGGAATGGATCTCCTCCCCTTCTATGGTGGTGGCTAAGTCCTATTTATATTGGCCTTGATCCTCTTCCCAAATGTTGGCGGGAAGGGATCCCACAACGGCCAAATTCAAAGGCGGACAACTAGTACAAGTTATCCTGATAAAAGTAGTCTTTGCCTGCAAAGGCTCTGGTGGTGACACTGCAGTGGGCTCCGCGATGACCTCTGCCTTATCGTCCTGGCGGTCTTGGTCTTGTTGCACCAATATGGAAACCTTCGCCTGATTCCTCGGGACTCCGCACCTGCGCTTGCCCCCTTGGCACCAAAGAGGAATGTAGCGATCCGACCTCAAACGGTCAAATCTCTGTGCATAAGTGTCATCCCTGGATCGGTAATGCTGACACACATAGTACTTTGAAGGATTTAAATAGAGTAGCAATCACACACTTATTACATCGATAGACTTAAGAGAGAACTTATTACAATAAATATGGCTTAAGGCCATCTAAATAAGATAACAACAGAAGGCTTGGAAGATAAAGTGAGTCCATCAACTCCAACAGCATAGCTGAGTGCACGACAACGACCTAGCGCACCTTACTCTTCGTCTGAAAAGTCTGCAACATGATATGTTGCAGCTCGAAATGGGTCAGCACATGGAATATGCTGGCAAGATAACACAATGGAGCAATGAACAAGTAAAGGCTATCACTACATGCATATGAGGCTGGTGGAGGCTCTATGGCTATAATGTTTTGCGAAAAGTCAAATTTTCCCTACAACAAAGGAATATATTTTGTTTAACTATCATGGTAGTTGTTAAACATTGAGAAGGTTCCTCCAACTCAATCCCAATTAAACAATATTAATAACCCAAACAAATTAATTAATAGAGTGATGAGATCAACATGACAATCCAAGATCCAGACACTCAAGATGTCCATAACCGGGGACACGACTAACCATGATTAGTTTATACACTCTGCAGAGGTTTGCGCACTTTTCCCCACAAGACTCGATCTCCTCCATTGGATTTCTCGCACTACATGGTGTTTGAGAAACGGATGACCGAGACATAGTCTTTTCAGAAACATTAACTATAACCCTGGGTAGACAGTACCAACCTACATCCCCTACTTCTGCTAGCCTACCACTGGAAGAGGTCATGCAACTTACTCAACTATGCTAGAGCCCATAATAGCTTGTGGCTGCACATGGAAGTTTCTAGCATGAATAATCTTATGATCCCTTTGAGCCTGGGTGGCGAACCATAGGATGATCACACGGGTACTCCGGGATATCCTAGGACAACACTGGATTCTCCAGGTGCCCGCAACCAATCCACCCAGATGTGTATTTAAGTAGCCACCTTAAGTTAACCATTAATTAAAAATCTCACATCTGTCATGGATACACTCAAACCCAATCCACGTCCACGAGCATAGCATAGCAGTATAAGCATAACATAGAAGTAACTTCCGAGGGTTTGATAACAAAAAGGCAATAGGTTCTACCTCATCATGTACTTCCCAAAACCCACATGTTAAGAGATCCTACTCATGCAATGTTTGAGGGTTGTATCTAATGCATAAAAACTGGGTAAGAAAAGAGTATGATCAAAGTGTTACTTGCCTTGCTGATGATCCACAAAACCTAGAGACTCGTAGTAGCACGATGCGCACTCCGGGAATTCTATCGCAAACAAACAATAGCATACATAAGCATTCAAGCAAAGATGCACGGATAAAACTCAGATAATAAGATCCAAACTGAAAGTTTAACGGAAGAGCTTCGATTTGCAAAAAGAATCGATCGAATCGGAGCTACGGAACTGAAAGTACGGTCAAAAGAACTTTGAATTCAAATCAGCTTGAAAACAAATTTTAAATTGTCAAAATCATGTTCAAGTTGATTAAACAGAAAGAGGGGTTCGGGACGAAGATTTTGGCGTTGGTTTCACTAGATTTGGACAAACGGTTAAGAAACGACGAGGGTTTGAAGTCCAGGGGCTAATCCGCGATAAAAGTAATCACGGATAAGTCCCTGGTCGAAAATAAAATAAAAGAAAAGACTAACAAACGAACGTTCGCTGTCTGAACCTAACCGGCTCGTTAAAACGAATGGACGGACGAACGTCCGCTAAATAAAATAAACCGATGAAAGCCGATATAAGAAAATTAAACCGGAAAACTAAAAAAACCGGGGTTTAACCGTGAGAAACCGACTGGTCAAACAGGGTCAACGGCGGCGGCTCCGGCGAGATCCGCGGCGGCGGCGACGGCGGTCGACGGCGTCGGGCGGCTGTGGGGCGGCGTGGGTGGCTACGGGGCGGCGATGCGGCGGCGCTGGCGAGGGCAGGCGGCGGCGCAGCGGCTTGGGGCTCCAGGGGCCTCGGGTGTGCTTATAAAGGGGGGTGGCGGCGTTGCTTGGGGAGGGGGCGACGGCGGGTGGTGGCTGACTCGGACATGGCGGCGGCCTCGTGCGGCTGCGGGAGTCCCGCTCGGGGTCGGGGACGCGCGAGCTAGGACGGTTGGGCTTCGACCCAGTCGGTCCGAACCCACTTTTTTTTAAACAATTCTGCCGAGAGAAAAAATTCCTAATAAATATAAAACAAATTCTAAAAAATGCCAAAAACAATTTTGACCGTCTAGGTAAAATATTTAGGACAAAGTGAACATTTTCTTAGCCTAAAAATGCAATTTTCGAAAATGCATATTTTTCTAATTCAAATACAATAGCAATAAAATCCAAATAAAATTATTTATTTGATTTTAACATTTTTTCTCCAATATTTATTTTATCTTGGAGAAGTCATATTATCTCCTCTCATATATTTTAATATTGGAAATATTATTTGGAGGGAAAAATAATTAAAACCAAAGTGATCCACTTTTCAATATTGGAGAAAATTCAAATATGAAAATAATAAAATCCCCAACTTTCTCCGTGGGTCCTTGAGTTGCTTAGGATTCTTAGGATCACAAAACCAAAATGCAAATAAAAATATGATATGCATATGATGACCTATGTATAACATTCCAAATTGAAAATTTGGGATGTTACAAACCTACCCCCCTTAAGGTGAATCTCGCCCTCGAGATTCAGATTGGCTAGAAAATAGGTGTGGATGGTCTTTCCATAGATCATCCTATCGTTCCCAGGTGGCTTCATCCTCGGTATGGTGGCTCACTGAACTTTGCAAAACTTAATAACCTTACTGCGTGTGACTCGGCTGGCAAACTCAAGAATCTTTACTGGTTTCTCCTCATAGGTCAGATCACTATCCAACTGAATTGCTTCCAGGGGCACCGTATCTCTCAGAGGAATATCGGCCATCTCTGCATGGCACTTCTTCAACTGGGAAACATGGAACACATCATGAACTCCTGACAGTCCTTTGGGTAACTCCAACTTGTAGGCCACCTCTCCCATACATTCCAAAACTTGGTATGGTCCTACAAATCTTTGGGCTAACTTTCCCTTAACTCCAAAACATTTAACTCCTCGCAGGGGTGACACCCGAAGATATGCTCTGTCTCCGATTTCATAGACTACCTCCTTGTGTTTTGAGTCGGCATAACTCTTCTTCCTAGACTGAGCTACCTTCAGTCTATCTCAAATCAATTTAACCTTCTCCTCTGACTCTTTGATCAAATATGGTCCAAACAACTGGCGGTCTCCAACTTCATCCCACATCAACGATGTCCTGCACCTTCTTCCATACAAAGCTTCGAAAGGTGCCATCTTCAGACTGGCTAGATAACTGTTGTTGTAAGAGAACTCTGTGTAAGGCAAATTGTCATCCCAACTAGATCCATAATCTAGCACACAAGCTCTCAACATGTCCTCCATAATCTGATTGACTCTCTCGGTCTGTCCATCTGTCTGCGGATGAAAGGCTGTGTTGAACTCTAGCCTGGTTCCCAAAGTCTGGTGTAACTGATGCCAAAACTTTAAAGTGAACTATGTTCCTCTATCCAATACGATGGTCCTCGGAACTCCATGTAGACATACGATCCTGGTCATATATATCTTGGACAACTTCGCACTCGTATAGGTGGTTTTCACTGGGATAAAGTGGGCCACTTTGGTCAAACGATCCACTACTACCCAAATAGAATCATTTCCCGATCGGGTCCTGGGTAATCCGGTGATAAAATCCATGCCAAGCTTGTCCCACTTCCATTCGGGTATCGGCATAGGCTGCAGTAATCCTGCTGGCTTTTGGTGTTCTGCCTTCACTCTCTGACATACATCACATACTGCTACATACTCGGCAATATCTTTCTTATTCCTATCCACCAGAAATGCTCCTTTAAATCTGAATACATCT
The DNA here is from genome assembly GCF_018294505.1 of Triticum aestivum. Taxonomy (NCBI): domain Eukaryota; kingdom Viridiplantae; phylum Streptophyta; class Magnoliopsida; order Poales; family Poaceae; genus Triticum; species Triticum aestivum. Next base: position 275,625,515 of record NC_057806.1, read on the forward strand.
TGGTGTTTCCGGGGTGTATCGAGTATGGCGAGTCATGAGCCTCCTGAAGTATCAACTTCCTGATTTCTGCATTATTGGGTACATAAACACGATCCTCAAACCACAAGGTGGCATTCTCATCCTACGAAAACCCTTGCCTTTTCCTTTGCCCATTTTCTCCTTTATCTCAGCAATTTCCTTATCATCCTTCTGAGCTTCTCGAATCTTTCCCAATAATGTCGACTGAATTTCTAATGCTGCAACAAAACCTCTAGGGACTATCTCCAAACGTAGCTCCCTGATATCTTCAGCCAACTCCTTTGGTAATCCTCCGCTTACGAGGGTATTGGTGTAAGTCTTCCGGCTCAAAGCGTCTGCTACGACATTGGCCTTTCCTGGATGATAGTGCAGCTTCATATCATAATATTTTATAAGCTCCAACCATCTCATTTGCCTGAGATTCAACTCCTTCTGTGTGAAAATGTACTTCAAACTCTTATGATCCGTGTACACATCACAATGATTCCCAATAAGAAAATGTCTCTAGGTTTTGAGCGCATGCACTACAACTACTAACTCCAAATCATGCGTGGCATAATTCAACTCATGCGGTCGAAGCTGACATGAGGCATATGAAACAACTCTTCCGCCCTGCATAAGTACACCTCCAAGTCCTAAGCGAGAAGCATCACAATACACTTGGAAATCCTTGCGTATATCCGGCAGAATCAGCATTGGGGCTGTAACCAAACGTTTCTTCAGCTCCTGAAAACTTGCCTCGCATTCATCTGTCCATTTGAACTTGGTGTCCTTCTTCAACAACTCCGTCATAGGTTTTGCAATATTGGAGAAAATTCTCGATGAATCTCTGGTAGTAACCTGTGAGTCCAAGAAAACTGTGGATCTCTCCAACTGAGGTGGGTGCCAACCACTCAGTGACTGACAGAACCTTAGTAGGGTCTACTGCTATACCCTCTCCTGATATAACATGTCCAAGGAATCCAACTTCCTTCAACCAAAACTCACACTTTCTGAACTTGGCATATGGCTGATGTTCCCTGAGCTTCTCGAGAACTAAACACAAATGCTCCTTATGTTCCTCTTCATTCTTAGAGTATACCAAAATGTCATCAATGAACACCATGACAAATTTATCCAAGAACTCCATGAACACCTTATTCATCATACTCATGAAATAGGCAGGGGAACTAGTCAATCCAAATGACATAACCGTGTACTCATATAGCCTGTACCTTGTGGTGAAGGCTGTCTTAGGTATATCCTGTTCTCGGATCTTCAGCTGGTGGTATCCTGATCAAAGATCGATCTTGGAAAATACTTTAGCTCCTTGCAACTGGTCAAACAAATCATTGATCATCGGCAGTGGGTACTTGTTCTTGATTGTCACTTCATTCAATGCACGATATCAACAACCATTCTCAAAGATTTATCCTTCTTCTCAACCAAAAGCACTGGGGCTCCCCATGGTGACGAACTTCGTCAAATGTAACCTTTCTCCAATAACTCCTTAATCTGTTTCTTAATCTCGTACAGATCATTTGCTGGCATCCGGTATGGTCTCTTCGATATCGGTCCGGTGCCTGGCAATAGCTCTATCAATAACTCAATATCTCGATCCGACGGCATGCCTGGTATCTCCTCTGGAAATACATCCGGATAATCCTTCACTACAGGCACTTCCTCCTAAACAACTCCCGTGAGAGAATTTATGTGAGTCCTCTTTGGTGCATGCCTCGATACATACTTAATCCTTTTTCCCTCCGGGGTGGTGAGCAGAATTGACCTACTAGCACAATCAATGTTTCCTCCACAATTCGATAGCCAATCCATACCCAGTATCACATCCAATCCTTGTGACTCTAGAATTATTAGGTCCGAGGGGAAAACATGGCTGCCAATGGTTACGGGTATCCGATCGCACCATCGGCTGGCCATATATTCTGCACCTGGTGAGATTACTAACAAGGGTGTCCTAAGGGCTAAGGTGGGTAACTTAAAATTGTCCACAAATCCCCTTGAAATGTATGAATGTGATGCACCAGTATCAAAAGAATGAGAGCGGTAAATGACTTAACCAAAAACTTACCGATAACTACATTTGGCTGCTCTTCAACCTCCTCCACGTTCACGTGGTTCACTTGTCCCTTGTTAAAAGGGTTGGGCTTCTTCCTAGAGCTTCCATTGCCATTTCCATTCTTTGCTTCAGAACATTCAGTGGCGTAATGTCCAGTCTTCCCACACTTGAAACAAGTAATGTGACTTAGCTCCCTCTTAGCGGGTGTGGCTGGGTTAGAGCGGTTCTGATTATTGCCTGCTTCATTCCCGTTTCCATTCTTGTGCCACTGTGGTTATGCGAACTTCCTCCATTGTGGGTATGGCCTCCATGGTTATGGGTATATCCTCCCGAGTACGGGGCGAAATGAGGTTTCTGCTGAGCTCCTAAATTGTACTTCCCTTTTCCATACTTCCTTTTGCGGCTCTCAATCTGCTGCTGCGTCCCTTCAATCATAAGATCCTTATCTACCAACTCCTGGTAGTTGTTAAATGTTGCCACCATTAACTGCATACTCATCTCATCATTCAGCCCTTCCATAAACTTCTCATGTTTCGCGGCATCGGTGGCCACATCATCTGGGGCATAGCGGGCTAACTTGCTAAACTCATCCACGTACTGCCCCACAGTACGGTTTCCCTGGCGTAAGTTGCGAAACTCATGCTTCTTCATGCTCATAGCTCCAGTTGAGACATGAGCAGTGCGGAATGCTTGCTGAAATTGATCCCAGGTGACATTTGCTATAGGAAAGGTGGCTGTGTAATTCTCCCACCGTGAGGCTACAGGTCCATCCAATTGGTGTGTGGAAAAACGCACCTTCTCAGCATCTATGTAACCTGTAGTGGTCAACTCCCTTCCAATCCTACACAGCTAGTCGTCAGCAACTATGGGCTCGGTGTACTGGAAAACCGGCGGTTGTAACATCAGAAAACGGGCTAAGTTGTCAACTGGAGGTGGTGGCGGTGGGTTGTTGTTATTGTTGTTGTTGTTGCCTTGGTTCTGGACTAGCAACTACATCAGTGTATTTTGTTGTTGGATTAACTGAGTGAGCTCCGGAGGGAAGGCAAATCCGGGGTCACGTCTCGTAGGCATCTGATGGGTTTAGAGGGGAGAGATTAGAATAGAATGAGGTCTAGTGAGAAAGCACTACCCATATGCACATGAGACAAACACAATCATATCACACCAAAGCAATTTCAAGCAAGGGCATACAATTGATCTAACTATCGTTACGGTGCTCGGACTACTAGTATATACATGGGGAAATACTACTAATAATATGGTGGTCTACTAAAAAATTTGATCAGTAGAAGACTCCATGATATCCGCTCTAGCTTCATCTTCATAATCATCATCACTACTGTCGGGGTCGGAGTCGGTGTCATCGATGATGATGTAGTCCTTGGGATGGTCGTCATCTCCTCCTGGCACGGGATCTCCCATGAATACTCTTAGTTTCCTTGTCAGGTCGTCATTCATCTCCACTAGTATTGCAACTTCCTCCTCGTATCTGTCGTGTGTAGACTTGAGTTCCTCTTCTAGCTCCATGTTCCCAGTCATCAACTTCTTTAGGTCTATCATGCTTGCGCACATCTGGTTCTCCTGTCGACGAATGTGCTGGTTTAACTCCTGGATGTAAACTGCAATGGACCTATCCTTCCTGGTCCTGATCATCTCCCATTGCTCATCTCGGCGTCCACATATCTGGTAGATGGTGTCCTTAAGATCCTTGTGGTAAACTTCGTCGATGCGTCCCATGGCGATGTGGGCTGCCATGCTCTTACCTAGACTCCAGGTTGGTGCATCAAAGGAAAACTCTATGGGTTCGGTAACTGGCATGAATGTCCTTCTTGGAACTTGAACTTGAAGCGTCCAACGCTCCTCTTGTAGTAAAGTGGTGGTGTAGGTCCCGGTGAAGCTTGGTATTCTGATGTTCAGGTACCTAGTGACTTCCCTCAAGTGTCGTCCAAAAGGTGTCTCTTCATCCGGTTGTGCAAACTTGTTCCTTGAGTCCACCATCCTATAGAGTAGAATATGGAGAGAAGTCAGAAATGAGTAGAGAAGAGTGACCTATGGCTCATCTTAGTGGTCGTGTCCTACATTCAGCGTGTGCTCTAATACCATCTTGTAGCGATCCAACCTCAAATGGTCGAATCTCTGCGCATAAGTGTCATCCCTGGATCGGTAATGCTGACACACAGTACTTCGAAGGATTTATAACAGAGTAGCAATCACACACTTATTACATCGATAGACTCAAGAGAGAACTTATTACAATAAATATGGCTTAAGGCCATCTAAATAAGATAACAGCGGAAGGCTTGGAAGATAAAGTGAGTCCATCAACTCCAACGGCATAGCTGAGTGCACGACAATGACCTAGCGCACCTTACTCTTCGTCTGAAAAGTCTGCAACATGATATGTTGCAGCCCGAAACGGGTCAGCACATGGAATATGCTGGCAAGAGAACACAGTAAAGCAATGAACAAGTAAAGGCTATCACTACATGCATATGAGGCTGGTGGAGGCTCTACGGTTATAATGTTTTGCGAAAAGCCAATTTTTCCCAACAACAAAGGAATATATTTTGTTTAACTATCATGGTAGTTGTTAAACATTGAGAAGGTTCCTCCAACTCAATCCCAATTAAACAGTATTAATAACCCAACCAAATTAATTAATAGAGTGATGGGATCAACATGATAACCCAAGATCCAGATACTCAAGATGTCCATAACCGGGGACACGGCTAACCATGATTAGTTTATACACTCTGCAGAGGTTTGCGCACTTTTCCCCACAAGACTCGATCTCCTCCGTTGGATTTCTCGCACTACATGGTGTTTGAGAAACAGATGACCGAGACACAGTCTTTCAGAAACATTAACTCTAACCCTGGGTAGACAGTACCAACCTACATCCCCTACATCTGCTAGCCTACCACTGGAAGAGGTCATGCAACTTACTCAACTATGCTAGAACCCATAATAGCTTATGGCTGCACATGGAAGTTTCTAGCATGAATAATCTTATGATCCCTTTGAGCCTGGGTGGCGAACCATAGGATGATCACACGGGTACTCCAGGATATCTTAGGACAACACTGGATTCTCGAGGTGCCCGCAACCAATCCACCCAGATGTGTATTTAAGTAGCCACCTTAAGTTAACCATTAATTAACAATCTCACATCTGTCATGGATACACTCAAACCCAATCCACGTCTATGAGCATAGCATAGTAGTATAAGCATAACATAGAAGTAACTCCCAAGGGTTTGATAATAAAAAGGGCAATATGTTCTACCTCATCATGTACTTCCCAAAACCCACATGTTAAGAGATCCTAATCATGCAATGTTTGAGGGTTGTATCCAATGCATAAAAACTGGGTAAGAGAAGAGTATGATCCAAGTGTTACTTGCCTTCCTGATGATCCGCAAAACCTAGAGACTCAAAGTAGCACGCTGCGCACTCCAGGAATTCTATCACAAACAAACAATAGCATACATAAGCATTCAAGCAAAGATGCACAGATAAAACTCAAATAAGAAGACCCAAACTGAAAGTTTAACGGAAGAGCTTCGATTTGGAAAAAGAATCAATCGAATCGGAGCTACGGAACTGAAACTACGATTAAAAGAACTTCGAATTCAAATCAGCTTGAAACCAAATTTTAAATTGTCAAAATCATGTTCAAGTTGATTAAACAGAAAGAGGGGTTCAAGGCGAAGATTTTGGCGTTGGTTTCACTGGATTTGGACAAACGGTTAATAAATGGCGAGGGTTTGAAGATCAGGGGCTAATCTGCGATAAAAGTAATCACGAATAAGTCCCTGGCCGAAAATAAAAGAAAAGAAAAGACTAACGAATGAATGTTCGCTCTCTGAACCTAACCGGCGAACAACGTTCGTTAAAATGAACGGACGGACGAACGCCCGCTAAATAAAATAAAACGGCGAAAACATATCTAAGAAAATTAAACCGGAAAACTAAAAAAACCAGGGTTTAACCAGGAAAAACCGACCGGTCAAACGGGGTCAATGGCGGCGGCTCCGGTGAGATTCGCGGCGCTGGCGACGGTGGTCGACGGCGTCGGGCGGTTACAGGACAGCGGCGGGTGGCTACGGGGCGGCGACGCGACAGCGGTGATGCGGCGCGGGGTCGGCGGCGAGCGGCGCGGCGCGGCAGCGGCGATGCGGCGGCGCGGGCGAGGGCAGACGGCGGCGTAGCGGCTTGGGGCTCCAGGGGGGCCCTGCGTGCGCTTACAAAGGGGGGGGGTGGCGACGGCGTTGCTTGGGGAGGGGGCGACGGCGGGCGGTGGCCGACTCGGCCACAGCGGCGGCGTCTTGCGGCTGTGGGAGTCCCGCTCGGGGCCGGGGACGCGCGAGCTGGGCCGGCTGGGCTTCGGCCCAGTCGGTCCGAACACATTTTTTTTAAAAACAATTCTGCCGAGAGAAAAAATTGTAATAAATATAAAAAATGGCAAAAACAATTTTCACCGTCTAAATAAAATATTTAGGACAAAGTGAACATTTTCTTGGCCTAAAAATGCAATTTGGAAAATGTATATTTTTCTAATTCAAATAAAATAGCAATAAAATCCAAATTAAATTATTTATTTGATTTTAACATTTTTCTCTCCAATATTTCTTTTATCTTGGAGAAGTCATATTATCTCCTCTCATATATTTTAATATTGGAAAATATTAATTGGAGAGAAAAATAATTAAAAAAAAGTGATGCACTTTTCAATATTGGAGAAAATTCAAATATGAAAATAATAAAATCCCCAACTCACTTCGTGGGTCCTTGAGTTGTTTAGGATTCTTAGGATCACAAAACCAAAATGCAAATAAAAATATGATATGCAAATGATGACCTATGTTTAACATTCCAAATTGAAAATTTGGGATCTTACAGGGAAACTGGTACCCTGCGCCTGCTGGCGCCTGCCTGGCCTTGGTCGTCATGTCTCACGTCATGTGAACCTCACGAGGTGCACCTTGCCTTGATATCTCTGAAGGAAATATGCCCTAGAGGCAATAATAAAGTTATTATTTATTTCCTTATATCATGATAAATGTTTATTATTCATGCTAGAATTGTATTAACCGGAAACATAATACATGTGTGAATACATAAACAAACAGAGTGTCACTAGTATCCCTCTACTTGACTAGCTCGTTGATCAAAGATGGTTATGTTTCCTAACCATAGACATGAGTTGTCATTTGATTAACGGGATCACATCTTTAGGAGAATGATGTGATTGACTTGACCCATTCCGTTAGCTCAGCACTTGATCGTTTAGTTTGTTGCTATTGCTTTCTTCATGACTTATACATGTTCCCATGACTATGAGATTATGCAACTCCTGTTTACCGGAGGAACACTTTGTGTGCTACCAAACTTCACAACATAAATGGGTGATTATAAAGGTGCTCTACAGGTGTCTCCGAAGGTACTTGTTGGGTTGGCGTATTTCGAGATTAGGATTTGTCACTCCGATTGTCGGAGAGGTATCTCTGGGCCCACTCGGTAATACACATCACTTAAGCCCTGCAAGCATTGCAACTAATGAGTTAGTTGCGGAATGATGTATAACGGAACGAGTAAAGAGACTTGCCGGTAACGAGATTGAACTAGGTATTGAGATACCGACGATCGAATCTCGGGCAAGTAACATACCAATGACAAAGGGAACAACGTATGTTGTTATGCGGTCTGACCGATAAATATCTTTGTAGAATATGTAGGAGCCAATATGAGCATCCAGGTTCCGCTATTGGTTATTGACCGGAGACGTGCCTCGGTCATGTCTACATAGTTCTCGAACCCGTAGGGTCAGCATGTTTAATGTTACGATGAAAGTTTTATTATGAGTTTATGTGTTCTGATGTACCGAAGGTTGTTCGGAGTCCCGGATGTGATCACGGACATGACGAGGAGTCTCGAAATGGTCGAGACATGAAGATTGATATATTGGAAGCCTATGTTTGGATATCGGAAGTGTTCCGGGTGAAATAGTGATTTTACCGGAGTACCGGAGGGGTTACCGGAACCCCCCCAGAGGCTATTGGGCCTTATGGGCCCAAGTGGAGGAAGGGGAGAGGCGGCCAAGGGGCAGCCGCGCGCCTCTCCCCCCCCCCAAGTCCGAATTGGACAAGGAGGGGGGCGGCGCCCCCCCCCCCTCTTTCCTTTCCCCTTTCTCCTCCTTCCCCCAAGTCCTAATCCAACTAGAAAAAAGGAGGGGAGTCCTACTCCCAGTGGGAGTAGGACTCCTCCGGCGCGCCTCCTCCTATGGCCGGCCGCACCCCCCTTGCTCCTTTATATACGGGGGCAGGGGGCACCCCATAGACACAACAATTGGTCATTGATCTTTTAGCCGTGTGCGGTGCCCCCTTCCACCATAGTACACCTCGATAATACTGTAGAGGTGCTTAGGCGAAGCCCTGCATCGGTAGAACATCAACATCGTCACCATGCCATCGTGCTGACAAAACTCTCCCTCAGCACTCGGCTGGATCGGAGTTCGAGGGACGTCATCAAGCTGAACGTGTGCTGAACTCGAAGGTGCCGTACGTTCGGTACTTGATCGGTCGGATCGTGAAGACATACAACTACATCAACCGCGTTGTGCTAACGCTTCTGCTTTCGGTCTACGAGGGTACATGGACAACACTCTCCCCTCTCGTTGCTATGCATCACCATGATCTTGCGTGTGCGTAGGAAAGTTTTTGAAATTACTACGTTCCCCAACAGTGGCATCCGAGCCTAGTTTTATGCGTAGATGTCATATGCACGAGTAGAACACAAGTGAGTTGTGGGCGATATAAGTCATACTGCATACCAGCATGTCATACTTTTGTTCGGCAGTATTGTTGGATGAAGCGGCCCGGACCGACATTATGCGTACGCTTACGCGAGACTGGTTCTACCGACGTGCTTTGCACACAGGTGGCTGGCGGGTGTCAGTTTCTCCAACTTTAGTTGAACCGAGTGTGGCTACGCCCGGTCCTTGTGAAGGTTAAAATAGCACCAACTTGACAAACTATCATTGTGGTTTTCGTGCGTAGGTAAGAACGGTTCTTCCTAAGCCCGTAGCAGCCACGTAAAACTTGCAACAACAAAGTAGAGGACGTCTAACTTGTTTTTGCAGGGCATGTTGTGATGTGATATGGTCAAGACATGATGCTATATTTTATTTTATGAGATGATCATGTTTTGTAACCGAGTTATCGGCAACTAGCAGGAGCCATATGGTTGTCGCTTTATTGTATGCAATGCAATCGCCCTGTAATGCTTTACTTTATCACTAAGCGGTAGCGATAGTCGTAGAAGCATAAGATTGGCGAGACGACAACGATGCTACGATGGAGATCAAGGTGTCGCGCCGGTGATGATGGTGACCATGACAGTGCTTCGGAGATGGAGATCACAAGCACAAGATGATGATGGCCATATCATATCACTTATATTGATTGCATGTGATGTTTATCTTTTATGCATCTTATCTTGCTTTGATTGACGGTAGCATTATAAGATGATCTCTCACTAAATTTCAAGATAAAAGTGTTCTCCCTGAGTATGCACCGTTGCCAAAGTTCGTCGTGCCCAAACACCACGTGATGATCGGGTGTGATAAGCTCTACGTCCATCTACAACGGGTGCAAGCCAGTTTTGCACACATAGAATACTCAGGTTAAACTTGACGAGCCTAGCAGATGCATATATGGCCTTGGAACACTGAGACCGAAAGGTCGAGTGTGAATCATATAGTAGATATGATCAACATAGTGATGTTCACCATTGAAAGCTACTCCATTTCACGTGATGATCAATTATGGTTTAGTTGATTTGGATCACGTGATCACTTAGAGGATTAGAAGGATGTCTTTCTAAGTGGGAGTTCTAAAGTAATATGATTAATTGAACTTTAATTTATCATGAACTTAGTCCTGGTAGTGTTTGCATATCTATGTTGTAGATCAATTGCTCGTGTTTATCTCCCCTGTTTTATTTTTGATATGTTCCTAGAGAAAACTAAGTTGAAAGATGTTAGTAGCAATGATACGGATTGGATCTGCGATCTGAGGATTTTCCTCATTGCTGCACAAAAGAATTGTGTCTTTGATGCACCGCTAGGTGACAGGCCTATTGCAGGAGCAGATGCAGACGTTATGAACGTTTGGCTAGCTCAATATGATGACTACTTGATAGTTTAGTGCACCATGCTTAAACAACTTAGAATCGGGACTTCAAAGACGTTTTGAACGTCATGGACCATATGAGATGTTCCAGGAGTTGAAGTTAATATTTCAAGCGAATACCCGAGTTGAGAGATATGAAGTATCCAACAAGTTCTATAGCTAAAAGATGGAGGAGAATAGCTCAAGCAGTGAGCATGTGCTCAGATTGTCTGGGTACTACAATCGCTTTTGAATCAAGTGGGAGTTAATCTTCAAGGTAAAATAGTCATTGACAGAATTCTCTAGTCACCATCACCAAGTTAGTAGAACTTCGTGATGAACTATAGTATGCAAGGGATGAAGAAAACGATTCCTGAGCTTTTCATGATGATGAAATCGTTGAAGGTAGAAATCAAGAAAGAGCATCAAGTGTTGATGATTAACAAGACCACTAGTTTCAAGAAAAGGGGCAAAGGGAAGAAGGGGAACTTCAAGAAGAACGGCAAGCAAGTTGCTGCTCGAGTGAAGAAGCCCAAGTCTGGACCTAAGCCTGAGACTAAGTGCATCTACTTCAAAGGGACTGGTCACTGGAAGCGGAACTACCCCAAGTAATTGGCGGATAAGAAGGATGGCAAAGTGAACATAGGTATATTTGATATACATGTTATTGATGTGTACTTTACTAGTGTTTATAGCAACCCCTCAGTATTTGATACTAGTTCAGTTGCTAAGAATAGTAACTCGAAATGGGAGTTGCAGAATGAACAGAGACTAGTTAAGGGTGAAGTAACGATGTGTATTGGAAATGGTTCCAAGATTGATATGATCATCATCGCACACTCCCTATACTTTTGGGATTAGTGTTAAACCTAAAATAAATGTTATTTAGTGTTTGCGTTGAGCATGAATATGATTGGATCATGTTTATTGCAATACAGTTATTCATGTAAGTTAGAGAATAATTGTTGTTCTGTTTACATGAATAAAACCTTATATGGTCATACACCCAATGAAAATGGTTTGTTGGATCTCGATCATGGTGATACACATTTTCATAATATTGAAGCCAAAAGATGCAATGATAGTGCACCTTATTTGTGGCACTGTCATTTAGGTTATATTGGTGTAAAGCGCATGAAGAAAATCCATGCTGATGGGCTTTTGGAATCACTTGATTATGAATCAGTTGATGCTTGCGAACCATGCCTCATGGGCAAGATGACTAAGACTCCGTTCTCCGGAACAATGGAGTGAGCAACAAATTTGTTGGAAATCATACATACTGATGTATGTGGTCCGATGAATATTGAGGCTCGCGGCATGTATCATTATTTTCTGATCTTCACAGATGATTTGAGAAGATATGAGTATATCTACTTGATGAAACACAAGTCTGAAACATTTGGAAAAGTTCAAAGAATTTCAGAGTGAAGTGGAGAGTCATCGTAACAAAAATAAAAGTTTCTATGATATGATCGCAGAAGTAAAATATTTGAGTTACGAGTTTGGCCTTCAGTTAAAACAATGTGATATAGTTTCACTACTCACGCCACTTGGAACACCACAATGTAATGGTGTGTCCGAACATCGTAACCGTACTTTATTAGATATGGTGCGATCTATGATGTCTCTTACCAATTTACCACTATCATTTTGGGGTTATGCATTAGAGACAACTACATTCACATTAAATAGGGCACCATCTAAATCCGTGGAGATGACACCGTATGAAATATGGTTTGGCGAGAAACCTAAGCTGTCGTTTCTTAAAGTTTGGGACTGCGATGCTTATGTGAAAAAGTTTCAACATGATAAGCTTGAACCCAAATCAGAGAAGTAAATCTTCATAGGATACCCAAAAGAAACTGGGTACACCTTCTATCACAGATCCGAAGGCAAGTTATTCGTTGCTGAGAATGGATCCTTTCTAGAGAAGGAGTTTCTCTCGAAAGAAGTGAGTGGGAGGAAAGTGGAACTTGATAAGGTAATTGTACCTTCTCCCGAATAGGAAAATAGTTCATCACAGAAATCAGTTCCAGTGATGTCTACACCAACAAGAGAGGAAGTTAATGATGATGATCATGAAACTTTAGATCAAGTTACTACAGAACTTTGTAGCTCAACCAGAGTGAGATCCGCACCAGAGTGGTACGGTAATCCTGTTCTGGAGGTCATGTTACTTGACCATGATGAACCTACGAACTATGAGGAAGCCATGATGAGCCCAGATTCCGCGAAATGGCTTGAGGACATGAAATCTGAGATGAGATCCATGTATAAGAACAAAGTATGGACTTTGATTTACTTGCCCAAAGATCGGCGAGCCATTGAGATTAAATGGATCTTCAAGAGGAAGACGGACGCTGATAGTAGTGTTAGTATCTACAAAGCTAGAATTGTCGCAAAAGGTTTTCGACAAGTTCAAGGTGTTGACTACGATGAGAGTTTCTCACTCGTATCTATGCCTAAGTCTGTCCGAATCATGTTAGCAATTGCCACATTTTATGAAATTTGGCAAATGGATAAACAAAACTACATTCCTTAATGGATTTATTAAAGATGAGTTGTATACGATGCAACAAGAAGGTTTTGTCAATCCTAAAGGTGCTAACAAAATATGAAAGCTCCAGCGATCCATCTATGGACTGGTGCAAGCATCTCGGAGTTGGAATATATGCTTTGATAAGTTGATGAAAGCATATAGTTTTATACAGACTTGCGGTGAAGCCTGTATTTACAAGAAAGCGAGTGGGAGCACTACAACATTTCTGATAAGTATATGTGAATGACATATTGTTGATCAGAGATAATGTAGAATTATTGTGCAAAGCATAAAGGAGTGTTTGAAAGGAGTTTTTCAAAGAAAGACCTCGGAGAAGCTGCTTACATATTGAGCATCAAGATCTATAGAGATAGATCAAGATTCTTGATAAGTTTTTTCAATGAGTATATACCTTGACAAGATTTTGAAGTAGTTCAAAATGGAACAGTCAAAGAAAGAGTTCTTGTCTGTGTTACAAGGTGTGAAATTGAGTAAGACTCAAAGCCCGACCATAGCAGAAGATAGAAAGAGAATGAAAGTCATTCCCTATGCCTCAGCCATGGGTTCTATAAAGTATGCCATGTAGTGTACCAGATCTATTGTATACCCTGCCCTCAGTTTGGCAAGGGAGTACAATAGTGATCTAGGAGTAGATCACTGTAGAGCGGTCAAAATTATCCTTAGTGGAATAAGGATATGTTTCTCGATTATGGAGGTGACAAAAAGGTTCGTCGTAAAGGGTTACATCGATGCAAATTTTGACACTAATCCAGATGACTGTAAATCTCAATCTGGATACATATTGAAAGTGGGAGCAATTAGCTAGAGTAGCTCCGTGCAGAGCATTGTTGACATAGAAATACGCAAAATACTTACGGATCTGAATGTGGCAGACCCGTTGACTAAACTTCTCTCACAAGCAAAACATGATCACACCTTAGTACTCTTTGGGTGTTAATCACATAGCGATGTGAACTAGATTATTGACTCTAGTAAAACCCTTTGGGTGTTGGTCACATGTCGATGTGAACTATGGGTGTTAATCACATGGTGATGTGAACTATTGGTATTAAATCACATGGCGATGTGAACTAGATTATTGACTCTAGTGCAAGTGGGAGACTGAAGGAAATATGCCCTAGAGGCAATAATAAAGTTATTATTTATTTCCTTATATCATGATAAATGTTTATTATTCATGCTAGAATTGTATTAACCGGAAACATAATACATGTGTGAATACATAGACAAACAGAGTGTCACTAGTATGCCTCTACTTGACTAGCTCATTGATAAAAGATGGTTATGTTTCCTAACCATAGACATGAGTTGTCATTTGATTAATGGGATCACATCATTAGGAGAATGATGTGATTGACTTTACCCATTCCGTTAGCTTAGCACTTGATCATTTAGTTCGTTGCTATTGCTTTCTTCATGGCTTATACATGTTCCCATGACTATGAGATTATGCAACTCCCGTTTACCGGAGGAACACTTTGTGTGCTACCAAACGTCACAACGTAACTGGGTGATTATAAAGGTGCTCTACAGGTGTCTCCGAAGGTACTTGTTGGGTTGGCGTATTTTGAGATTAGGATTTGTCACTCTGATTGTCGGAGAGGTATCTCTGGGCCCACTCGGTAATACACATCACTTAAGCCTTGCAAGCATTGCAACTAATGCGTTAGTTGTGGAATGATGTATTACGGAACGAGTAATGAGACTTGCCGGTAACGAGATTGGACTAGGTATTGAGATACCGACGATTGAATGTCGGGCAAGTAACATACCGATGACAAAGGGAACAACGTATGTTGTTATGCGGTCTGACCGATAAAGATCTTCATAGAATATGTAGGAGCCAATATGAGCATCCAGGTTCCGCTATTGGTTATTGACCGGAGACGTGTCTCGGTCATGTCTACATAGTTCTCGAACCCGTAGGGTCAGCACGCTTAACGTTACGATGACAGTTTTATTATGAGTTTATGTGTTTTGATGTATCGAAGGTTGTTCGGAGTCCCGGATGTGATCACGGACATGACGAGGAGTCTCGAAATGGTCGAGACATGAAGATTGATATATTGGAAGCCTATGTTTGGATATCGGAAGTGTTCCAGGTGAAATAGTGATTTTACCGGAGTACCAGAGGGGTTACCGGAACCCCCCAGAGGCTATTGGGCCTTATGGGCCCAAGTGGAGGAAGGGGAAAGGGGGCCAAGGGGCAGCCGCGCGCCCCTCCCCCCCCCCCAAGTCTGAATTGGACAAGGAGGGGGCGGCGCCCCCCCTTTCCTTTCCCCTCTCTCCTCCTTCCCCCCCCAAGTCCTAATCCAACTAGAAAAAAGGAGGGGAGTCCTACTCCCGGTGGGAGTAGGACTCCTCCGGCGCGCCTCCTCCTATGGCCGGCCGCACCCCCCTTGCTCCTTTATATACGGGGGCAGGGGAGCACCCCATAGACACAACAATTGATCATTGATCTCTTAGGCGTGTGCAGTGCCCCCTCCACCATAGTACACCTCGATAATACTGTAGCGGTGCTTAGGTGAAGCCCTGCATTGGTAGAACATCAACATCGTCACCACGCCGTCGTGCTGATAAAACTCTCCCTCAACACTCGGCTAGATCGGAGTTCGAGGGACGTCATCGAGCTGAATGTGTGCTGAACTCGGAGGTGCCGTACGTTCGGTACTTGATCGGTCGGATCGTGAAGACATACGACTACATCAACCGTGTTGTGATAACGCTTCCGCTTTCGGTCTACGAGGGTACGTGGACAACACTCTCCCCTCTCGTTGCTATGCATCACCATGATCTTGCGTGTGCGTAGGAATTTTTTTGAAATTACTATGTTCCCCAACAATCTCCGCTCCTTGGGAGCCAGCCTAGTGAGGCCGCCCCCCGGGGAGGTCTTGGTGTCGTCCACCTCGTGAGGCTTGGCCCCTCGCGAGGGTCTTGTGTTGTTGCTGCCGAAACTGGGCCGCATAGGGCCGTTGATGGAGCCACGTCGTGGGCCGCAGGCAGGCAAGTCTGGGTACCCCCGTGCCCAGGACACCGACACGTAATGGTGTGTCCGAACGTCATAACCGTACTTTATTAGATATGGTGCGATCTATGATGTCTCTTACCGATTTACCACTATTGTTTTTGGGGTTATGCTTTAGAGACGGCTGCCTTCACGTTAAATAGGGCACCATCTAAGTCCGTTGAGACAACACCATATGAACTGTGGTTTGGCAAGAAACCTAAGCTATCGTTTCTTAAAGTTTGGGGTTGCGATGCTTATGTGAAAAAACTTCAGCCTGATAAGCTCGAACCTAAATCGAAGAAATGCATCTTCATAGGATACCCAAAGGAAACTATTGGGTACACCTTCTATCACAGATCCGAAGGCAAGATATTTGTTGCTAAAAATGGATCCTTTCTAGAGAAGGAGTTTCCCTCGAAAGAAGTGAGTGGGAGGAAAGTAGAACTTGATGAGGTAGTTGTACCTTCTCTTGAATTGTAAAGTAGTTCATCACATAAATCAGTTCCAGTGATGCCTACACTAATTAGTGAGGAAGTTAATGCTGATGATCATGAAACTTCAGATCAAGTTACTATCGAACCTCGTAGGTCAACCAGAGTACGTTCCGCACTAGAGTGGTACAGTAATCCTATTCTGGAAGTCATGTTACTAGACCATGACAAACCTACGAACTACGAGGATGTGATGATGAGACCAGATTCTGCAAAATGGCTTGAGGCCTTGAAATCTGAGATGGGATCCATGTATGAGAACAAAGTGTGGAATTTGGTTGAATTGCCCAATGATCGGCAAGCCATAGAAAATAAATGGATCTTCAAGAAGAAAACGGACACTGACGGTAATGTTACTGTCTACAAGGCTCGACTTGTTGCGAAAGGTTGTTGAGAAGTTCAAGGAGTTGACTACAATGAGACCTTCTCACCCGTAGCGATGCTTAAGTCTGTCAGAATCATGTTAGCAATTGCCACATTTTATGATTATGGAATTTGGAAAATGGATGTCAAAACTTAATTCTTTAATGGATTTCTTAAAGAAGAGTTGTATATGATGCAAGCAGAAGGTTTTGTCAATCCTAAAGGTGCTAACAAAGTGTGCAAGCTCCAGCGATCCATTTTGGTGCAAGCCTCTCGGAGTTGGAATATACGCTTTGATAGTGTGATCAAAGCATATGGTTTTATACAGACTTTTGGAGAAGCCTGTATTTACAAGAAAGTGAGTGGGAGCTCTGTAGCATTTCTAATATTCTATGTGGATGACATATTGTTGATTGGAAATAACACAGAATTTCTAGATAGCATAAAAGGATACTTAAATAAGATTTTTTTCAATGAAAGACCTCGATGAAGCTGCTTATATATTGGGCATCAAGATCTATAGAGATAGATCATGACGCTTAATTGGACTTTCACAAAGCACATACCTTGATAAAGTTTTGAAGAAGTTCAAAATGGACCAGTCAAAGAAAGGGTTCTTGCCTGTGTTACAAGGTGTGAAGTTGAGTCAGACTCAATGCCCGACCACTGCAGAAGATAGAGAGAAAATGAAAGTCATTCCCTATGCCTCAACCATAGGTTCTATCATGTATGCAATGCTGTGTACCAGACCTGATATGTGCCTTGCTATAAGTTTAGCAGGGAGGTACCAATGTAATCCAGGAGTGGATCATTGGACAACGGTCAAGAACATCCTGAAATAACTGAAATGGACTACGGATATGTTTCTCATTTATGGAGGTGACAAAGAGCTTGTCATAAATGGTTACGTCGATGCTAGCTTTGACACTGATCCGGATGACTCTAAGTCACAGACCAGATACGTATTTATATTGAATGGTGGAGCTGCCAGTTGGGGCAGTTCCAAGCAAAGCGTCGTGGTGGGATCTATGTGTGAAGCGGAGTACATAGCTGCTTCGGAAGCAGCAACTGAATGAGTCTGGATGAAGGAGTTCATATCCGAACTAGGTGTAATACCTAGTGCATCGGGTCGAATGAAAATCTTTTGTGAGAATACTGGAGCAATTGCCTTAGCGAAGGAATCTAGATTTCACAAGAGAACCAAACATATCAAGAGACGCTTCAACTCCATCCGCGATCAAGTCAAGGAGGGAGACATAGAGATTTGCAAAATACATACGGATCTGAATGTTGCAGACCCGTTGACTAAGCCTCTTCCACGAGCAAAACATCATCAACACCAAGACTCCATGGGTGTTGGAATCATTACAATGTAATCTAGATTATTGACTCTAGTGCAAGTGGGAGATTGAAGGAAATATGCCCTAGAGGCACTAATAAAGCTGTTATTTATATTTCCTTATATCATGATAAATGTTTATTATTCATTCTAGAATTTTATTAACCGGAAACTTGATACATGTGTGAATAAATAGACAAAACAAAGTGTCCCTAGTATGCCTCTACTTGACTAGCTCGTTAATCAAATATGGTTAAGTTTCCGGACCATAGATATGTGTTGTCATTTGATTAATGGGATCACATCATTAGTAGAATTATGTGATTGAAAAGACCAATCCGTTAGCTTAGCATAATGATCGTTAAGTTTTATTGCTATTGCTTTCTTCATGACTTATACATATTCCTTTGACTATGAGATTATGCAACTCCCGAATACCAGAGGAACACCTTGTGTGCTATCAAACGTCACAATGTATGTGACGCCCCCGATTTGACCGTACACTAATCATGCACGCAAATGTGTACGATCAAGATCAAGGACTCACGGGAAGATATCACAACACAACTCTACAAATAAAATAAGTCATACAAGCATCATATTACAAGTCAGGGGCCTCGAAGGCTCGAATACAAGAGCTCGATCATAGACGAGTCAGCGGAAGCAATAATATCTGAGTACAGACATAAGATAAACAAGTTTGCCTTAAGAAGGCTAGCACAAACTGGAATACAGATCGAAGGAGGCGTAGGCCTCCTGCCTGGGATCCTCCTAACTACTCCTGGTCGTCGTCAGCGGGCAGCACGTAGTAGTAGGCACCTCCGGTGTAGTAGGAGTCGTCGTCGAAGGTGGCGTCTGGCTCCTGGGCTCCAACATCTGGTTGCGACAACCAGGTAGAAGGGATAGGGGTAAAGAGGGAGAAAGCAACCGTGAGTACTCATCCAAAGTACTCGCAAGCAAGGAGCTATACTACATATGTATGCATTGGTCTCAACTGGAATAAGGCTATTATATGTGGACTGAAATGCAGAAAGCCGGGATAAGGGGGGATAGCTAGTCCTTTCGAAGACTACGCTTCTGGCAGCCTCGTCTCGCAGCATGTAGAAGAGAGTAGACTGAAGTCCTCCAAGTAGCATCGCATAGCATAATCCTAACCGATGATCCTCCCCTCGTCGCCCTGTGAGAGAGCGATCACCGGTTGTATCTGGCACTTGGAAGGGTGTGTTTTATTAAGTATCTGGTTCTAGTTGTCATAAGGTCAAGGTACAACTCCAAGTCGTCCTGTTACCGAAGATCACGGCTATTCGAATAGATTAACTTCCCTGCAGGGGTGCACCACATATCCCAACACGCTCGATCCCATTTGGCCGGACACACTTTTCTGGGTCATGCCCGGCCTCGGAAGATCAACACGTCGCAGCCCCACCTAGACCAACAGAGAGGTCAGCACGCTGGTCTAAACCTAAGCGCCCAGGGGTCTGGGCCCATCGCCCTTAGCACACCTGCACGTTGCATGGGCGGCCGGAAGCAGACCTAGCCTAGTAGGCGTTCCAGTCCAATCCAGCGTGCGCTGCTCCGTTGCTGACGTCACGAAGGCTTCGGCTGATACCATGACGTCGAGTGCCCATAACTGTCCCCGCGTAGATGGTTAGTGCGTATAGGCCAGTAGCCAGACTCAGATCAAATACCAAGATCTCGTTAAACGTATTAAGTATCTGCGAACGCCGACCAGGGCCAGGCCCACCTCTCTCCTAGGTGGTCTCAACCTGCCCTGTCGCTCCGCCTCAAAGTAACAGTCGGGGGCCGTCAGGAACCCAGGCCCACCTCTACCGGGATGGAGCCACCTGCCCCTTCAGCCCCCATCTCCGAACAGTGTCACATGTAAGATAACTGTGTAAAGTATATTGTATATGCCCGTGGTCACCTCCCGAAGTGATCACGGCCCAGTGGTATAGCATGGCAGACGGACAAGAGTGTAGGGCCACTGATGGAACACTAGCATCCTATACTAAGCAGTAGGATAGCAGGTAATGGTAACAACAGTAGTAGCAAGGACAGGCTATGCATCAGGATAGGAATAACGGAAAGCAGTAACATGCTACACTACTCTAATGCAAGCAATATAGAGAAAAGAGTAGGCGATATCTGGTGATCAAAGGGGGGGCTTGCCTGGTTGCTCTGGCAAGAGAGAGGGGTCGTCAACTCCGTAGTCGATCACAGGGGTACGGGCAGCGGTCTCGGAGTCTACCGGAAAAAGTAACGGAGGGGGAACACAATAAATAACAGAGCCATCAAAGCATAACATGACAAACGCGGTGCTAGAGGTGATCTAATGCAGGGATAGGTGATACCGGCGAAGGGGGGAAACATCCGGGAAAGTATCACCGGTGTTTCGTGTTTTCGGGCAGATGAGCCGGAGGGGGAAAGTTGCGAGTTTGATATGTTAGGGGTGTGTGGCGAACGAACGGGCTGCGTATCCGGGTTCGTCTCGTCGTTCTGAGCAACTTTCGTGTACAAAGTTTTTCCAACCGAGCTACGGTTTATTTTATATTAATTGTTAAAAATTTTAAAACATTTTCTAAATTCAGGATTTAATGTAATTCGAAATTAAATTTGTATTTAAATTCTATGGGTACACAGGAAGTGTACCCAGATCGTGTCTAAGGGGCTGACAGGTGGGGCCCTGGTCAAATGTCCAGTCAGCGTTTGACTGGACTGTTGACTGGTCAAAGGGGGCCCGTGGGACCCAAGTGTCATTGACTGGGTTATCCTAGTCAGCGGTTTGACTGGTCAATGGACCCATGTGTCATTGATACATGTTTTACTAAACAACACTTGATTAACTAATCTGGTTGATTTGGTTATTATGCAGGTTAATTAAGTTAACTAATTAACTTACTAGCTAATTAATTAATTAATTAATTGAACAATATTTATTTAATTAGTTTCTTTTTACGTTTTATTTTTGGGCGTGGGCCCCATCTGTCATAGGCACAGGGGCCTTGCGGGTCGGGCGAAGGGTGAAGGGCATGCGGGTTACGGGCACGGGCGCCCAGCCCGATTGGGCATTCGCCTAGATCGAAAGGGGGGCGACCATGGGCACGGCGAGGCTGCCCGCCTGAGGCGGCAGTGGCGAGGCCACCACAGGGCAGCGCACGTTGCAGGCGGTTGAGGCCAGCAGGACTCGCAGCAGTGGCGAGAGGGGTCGAGAAGGGCGGCAGCAAGCAACGACACCAGCAGCAGTAGAGCGAAGCAGCGGCGGCGACACCGGAGCAGTTAGCAGCGGCAACAGAGGCAGTTAGCAGCAGCCGTAGAGCAGGGGAGCGGGACGCGGCAGGGGCGGCCGGCGCGTGTGCGGGCGCCTGTGAGCGAGGCCATGGCCGAAGTGGCCGGAGCAGGGGAGGGGGAGGAGGTGCCGGGCCTCACCACGGGGCCGTGGGGTCTAGGCAGCGGTGGCGATGATGCGTAAGTCGACATGGTGGCCTCCGGGCCTCGATCCAGCGGCGTAGACGAAGCAGGGGTCGACGACGGTCCTCCCAACGAGATCCCAGGCGGCAGGGTGAGTGCGCGGGCGGGCGAGGTCGACGGCGGCCATGGCGATGTGCGGCGGTGGAGTCAGGGCGGATCCCCTCGATCCAGATCGAGAGGAGGCAGAGGGAGTCCGGCAGGGAGGGCGGCGAGGTGGTTCCGACGAGGGGGGGGGGAGTTGGGGAGGAGAGCGACGGGCCGAGGCAGCAGGAGGGGCGACGGCGGAGCGGTCCGGCGAGGGGCGCCAGTGCGGTGGCGACGGGAATCGGCGGCGGCGTCGGGCCGATGGGATCGGGGGTCTGCCCCGATCCAGATCGGGCAGAGGAGGAGGTAGCGAGGTGAGTGGGGGAACGTGGGGGAGCGAGTGGGGACCGGGTGAGGGTTAGGGTTACAGGGGGAGTGGATAAGGAGGGGGTAGTGGGGGGCGGCCTGGGCCTGTGGCCGAGTGGGCCGGCCTGCTGGGCCGAAGCCTAGTGGGGGCCTTTCTCTCTTTCCCCCCTTTTTTTGTTTGTTTCTGTTTTTTTTTGTAGTTTCTTTTTTTTTGGTTTTATAAAATATACCACTAGCCCCTAAATTAGTATTTATAAATACTCTATTGCCACCTTAATTTCTCATACCTAATAAAATAGTTTAATGTTTTAATATTTATAAAATGCATCTAATTATTTGTATAAGCCACTGTTTTATTTAGTTCAGTGCTTTTAATTATTTTATAAAAATGTGATCCTCCACCATAATTACCTAAGCATTATTTGCCACCTCTAGAACATTTTTATTTTAATGTTTGAAAACTTTACCGTTTGACCTAATTTTGAATTTTTGAATTCGAACGGGATTGAACCATCGTGAGATTTACAACAGTAAGAGTGGTGACGTGGCATCATTAGCAGGGGTTACTGTAGCTTGATTATCCGGGCGTCACAATGTAACTGGGTGATTATAAAGATGCTCTACACGTGTCTCCAAAGGTGTTTGTTGGGTTAGCATAGATCGATATTAGGATTTGTCACTCCAAGTATCGAAGAGGTATCTCTGGGCCCTCTCGGTAATGCACGCCACTATAAGCCTTGCAAGCAATGTGACTAATGAGTTAGTTACGGGATGATGCATGACAGAGCGAGTAAAGAGACTTGCTGGTAACGATATTGAACTAGGTATGAGGATACCGACGACCGAATCTCGGGCAAGTATCATACCGATGACAAAGGGAATGACGTATGTTGTTATTGCGGTTTGACCGATAAAGATCTTCGTAGAATATGTAGGAACCAATATGAGCATCCAGGTTCTGCTGTTGGTTATTGATCAGAGATGTGTCTCGGTCATGTCTACATAGTTCTCGAACCCGTAGGGTCCGCACGCTTAAACGTTCGATGACGATTTGTATTATGAGTTATGTGTTTTGGTGACCGAAGGTTGTTCGGAGTCCCGGATGAGATCACATACATGAAGAGGAGTCTCAATATAGTCGAGAGGTAAATATTGATATATTCAAAGTTTGAGATTGCTAGCCAGGCATGCCACCTGGTAAAATGCACCAGAAAATCGAACCATAGGGTACAATCGTGATTTCTTACCGTGGAAAAAAATTGGAGGTGACACGATGAACTCGTGTTTTCATTCAAACGAAAATATGTTGTTAGTTAATGTAAATGTTTTAAAATAGCACACGATTCACTCAGGAAAGACATGTGTCCACTAAACCATGGCCAATGCCCCCTGCCACGAGCGCGATCCGAGTCGTGCGTTCTGATTGGCCAGAACCCAAACCCCACGGATCATACGTCTGCACCGTTGGATTCTCCTTGATCGAACGACGATCCTCATCCCTCTCGACAACACATGCAGTTCCGGTTGTGATTTTATTTGTATCCACAAATTGCACGTTAAATTCAAAAATGTCTTAAATATAGCAAACAATACTTGAAATGTGTTAGAAAATCAAACCCGTGGTATAATGGTGATTGCGTACCGTGGAAATTTTTATGAGGCCAAACAATGAAGTCACCGACCACTAGAGTTTGAATTGACACATCTCCTTTTGGAAACCATGGTCCTTCATGTGAGATGCTCTAGTTTGGAAGGAGCGATCATCAAAACTTGTGCCAAACTTTACCAATTTTTCCCCGGGGTCGTGATACCACGCCACAGGTACACACCGATTTTGATGATGTATGGACTCCATCTGAATTCCCTGTAATTAAAATACCAACTAGACCTACGGTGGTGGCCGCACCTCGCGGCCGAAATGTTTGAAACGTCTCCCCGTTTCTCGGACAATGGATGAAAACTCGCAAAGCAACATACAAATGATTTGTCAACCTTCTTTGTTAACTAACACCCAGATGTAGTTGTGGAACGGTTTTGAATTTATATGCACTAAGTGCAAGGTAAGTGCAAAAAAATACTTAAATATAGCAACGAGACCTGAAATGGGCCAGAAAATCAAATCTAGGGTATATATGTGATTGTTTACCATGAAAAAAATTCGAGGCGGAATGATGTAGTCACTGATGATTGGAGTCTGAAGTGCCGCGTCACCTTTTGGAAACTATGATCCTTCTTGTGAGATGCTCCTTGGAAGGTGTGAGCATCAAAACTTGTGTCATCTTTACCAAAAAAATCATGGGATCCCAAGAGCACGCCACGGTGATACACCGATTTTCGTTATTTCCGAACTCTATATGAATTTCCTGTAATTAGAATACCAACAAGGCTTACGCCTCTGGCCGTACCTTGCGGCCGAACTGTTTGAATTTTTTCCCGTTTCTCGAACAATGAATGAAACTCCCAAAGCGACACACAAATGATCTTGCTAGCTAGCACCCAAATATAGCAAACGATACATCAAATGCACGAGAAAATCGAACCATAGGGTACAATGGTGATTCCTTACCGTGTAAAGCAATTTGGAGGCGAAATAATGAACTCTTGTCTCCATTCAAACGAAAATATGCTATTAGTTCATGTAAATGTTTTCAAATAGCACACAATTCACTCATGAAAGTTGTCGGGGATATACCCCGCGGTATGACCCGGCGGACTTGGCGACTCATTAGTGACCCGCCCTGACTTGGCGGCTCACTAAGTGACCTGCCCGGATCTCTCCACTCACTGATGACCCGGCCGGACCTGGTGACTCATTGGTGACCCGGCAGGTGGGTCAGTGGAGCGAGAAGACCCGGTGGCCCAAAAGTCGGCTCATGGAAGACCGGCTCGCATTATGGTGGGCCGGCTTAAAAGGAAAGCATGGGGAATATTACCTTACAAAGGAAGAAAGACTAGGAAACCACTTGTAATAGAAGTCCTAATCCTAGTAGGACTCCACATGTAATTCGCCCCTCCAACTTATATAAGGAGGCACAGGGCACCCTAAGAGGGACAAGTTTCACGAGTTGGACAAGTTAGGGTTAGACAGACAAGTCTATAGCTCTCAAGATAGAGCACCCTTGTAATCGTGATCATCATCATCAATATCAATGAAGCATGATGTAGGCTTTTACCTCCACCGCGAGGGGCCGAATTTGGGGAAAAAACCTCGCATCTCTCGTCCCACTCAACCCCTCTCAAGCTACCACATAGATGCGTTGGCCTCACGACTAAGTCCTGACACTAAGGATATCTACCATGACAAATCCACGATAGTTGGCGCCCACCATGAGACTGCACACGGTGATGTTGAGTTTTTGGAGGGAGTTCTTCAAGAGTCGAGAAGCTCGTGTATGGATGAATGAAGAAGAGCCGGCGTGAAACAATTGCCCAGGTTAACTCGGGGTCAGACCACTTTGGGCTGAGCCGGCAATATTCACTGTGTTAAGATCGGAATCACGAATAAAGTTTGAAGCTGTCAGGTACAAGATTGTGATCGAGAGAAAGCTAGGGTTGCAGTCTGCTCTGCCGCTGCCGTTAGGAAAAAATTGCTGAGACCGAGACCAGACTTTCTGCTGCAATTTCCTTTTCGGTTTATGTGACGGATCCACATGAGGAGGCAGCCGACATGAAGCAATATTGCACTGTGGTCAAGTCACCGCGGTTCTCGTTTTCCCCTGATCGATCAAACTAGGCACACACGCATGCAAGAATCAAACCAGATGTCGTGTCATCACGTGAAGCCTGCAAAACAATTGGAAGACGCCTCTGTTCGTATGAGCCAATAGTAGCAATTGTACTACTTCAATTAGTACTTTGCCACGTGATGACCAAGTTGATCTACAAGTCCAGATATTTTACTTAGCAAAAACTGCTACATGAGGAGGCAACCAAATCGGATTTACCTTGGAAAATTGATAAAAAAAGAAAGAAGGGGAGGGGAGGCCACGATCAGGTGTGGATGAGGTCATGGATTCCTTGTGGAACCTCCCACCACGACCCAGACTCCTCTACCATAGCGCCCCTGTGTCGCTGCGCTTCAAACATCTGCCTCTACCTCTCCGCCAACTTCGGCCGGCGTAGGCCTTTGAGCCGCCGCAGCTGCGACTTGCCTCGCCGCGGAGCACCTCTGCCTTCATCGCGGGCTCAACCCCTCGTTTCCATTGTACCTCTGCTGAGCCACCGCGGCCTCGTGCCTAGTCGGCCCTGAGTAGCCACCGCGGCCCTGTGCCTATTCTAGGCCGCCCTCACCGGTGTGCTAAGCCGCCGCTGGGGTCTGCCTGCTTCAAAGTCGCCGCTACGGCCTTGAGCAGCCCGCCTCAGCCACAAAACACCATCGCGCTGGCCTCGTTTTCGTTGTCCAAGCCGCCTCCCACAAGCCACCACGGCCCTATCGCCAAGCCGCTTCGACCGCAGGCCCTGCTGCCTCGCCGGCTTCCGCAAGATGCCCTGCGGCCTTGCTCCATCCTCGCCGAGGCGCTAGCCACTCTACTGTTGCTGCTCGTTTTTGTTGTGAGCGATGACGACCCCTATAGAGCTGAACTGCAGGGCTGCAACCTGCTGCCAAAAACCAAGAGAAAAGCAAAGGGGGCGTGTCACTGTCACCACCATGGCATCACTATGAGCCGACTGCTACTACTTCATGTGAGGTTAAGGCTACAGTCAAGACATTGTTCACGTTCATCCCATAAAAATACCAGTTGCTATCTTTTCTATCTTATCAGTACATATTAAATTGTTTAAGAACAATTACTTTAGTCGCTATATTTTTATGTATAGGACAATTATTCATTATAAAGATGATGACATGCTATGCCTATGAAGCGTGTGTTAGCATCATCTGCTCCACAAGCGTGCGCAAGCCGCTACCCTCACGGGCTGATCTACATCAACCCATCGGGACCGTGCCTGTTTGCACAAGCCGTTCAATGGTTGTGTTTAAGACGCCGCCCCTGCGGTTTAGTTTGTTTTGGCTCGCCGGGACCGCATCTGCAATTGATTCACCCATCCGCACCGGCTTAAAACGCCATGGCCGACTCATATGTATGTGCCCGTGGCTGACTCGCCCGCATCTGTGCTACTTATGATGTCGTGGTCGTCTTTACCGTCCGCCCCCACGGGCTAGTCTACATCAACACACCAGAGTTGCAGCTGTCTGCACGAGCTGCTTATTGAATGCAAGCAAGTCACTGCTCCGGTGGCCTGGTTTTCTTCCAACAATTCTGGAGCAAATTATCACATATCACCAATTTCTGTTTATACCAGATGGCTCAATGGGCAGGCGCACAAGTCGCCGCCACTGAAGTTTGTTTAACATCAACAACCAGTTGGGATGAACCACTGGCCGGATTACTTGTTTCTATCACGGTCAAGTATGGAGAATCTCAAGCCAACCCTCGAGTTGTCTTGAGACTTGGGGGCTACGATGACATGACTTAGAAAATATTGTGTGGTTTAAGAACCCCGGGTCATTGGAGGGAAAGATAATCCGGTCCCGGAGGCTACTGTCATATTGATGAAATTTTGAAGGCCGCCAGAATATTTCCGGCTTAAAAAAGGATTCCGGTTTAAACTCCGGCTCAAGAGAAATCTCTCTCCCACAAAGCTTTGAAACTCTCAATATCCGGTTTAACATCCAATTGAAAAAGAATCCAACTCTCGCAAGTTCGAGTTCTCAGGAAAAATTAAAGGCTGCCAAAGAGAACTTGTTGCCATGATGCGCGGTTCAAACATGGGTATCCTGCCTTATTGGCTTATCACATTATTGGTCACCTGGGGGCTTCCTGCTCAATGAGCATAGCTATGACTACCCTCTTGATCCGGCTTGTACGCGTTGCTTGCAAATTACATGGGGGCTTCCTGCTCATTGAGCATAGCTATGACTACCCTACTGATCCGGCTTATACGCCCTGATTGAAATGTTACTTGGGGGGTTCCCTATTAATGAACAAAGCTTTGTTGTCCCTT
Source organism: Triticum aestivum (assembly GCF_018294505.1). Classification (NCBI taxonomy): domain Eukaryota; kingdom Viridiplantae; phylum Streptophyta; class Magnoliopsida; order Poales; family Poaceae; genus Triticum; species Triticum aestivum. The sequence continues at coordinate 275,653,386 of NC_057806.1, forward strand.
GTAATAGGCTTGGACGCCAGGTGTATTCACCAAAAATCCGAGTTATCCTGCCTTTGTACGCCTGCCACTCTGACCAGGTAATCCTGGGATAACTCACCGTACTCTTGACAGTCAATCTTACAAAGACCCTGAACTTGTCAAAGTTAAAACGGTGATTGGTCATGTGAGGCCCGGCTTACAGGTTTGAATTAAGGATTAACTCAATGGCTGTGCGTCCCTTGAATAACACTTGATACCGAGGCTTGGCAGCCTATGAAGGCCTTGTTTTTTCGATCTTGCTTTGAACGTTTTTTGGGGTTCATCTTTTGTATCATATTGATACATGGTTTAAAATTGATTTGGGCCATGCTGCCTTGATCCTTATGATTCATATTTGGATCTATCTGGAGTTTTGATAACCCGGCCTGGCTTTGGACGATTAGTTGTGAGTGTGCTTTGATTATGCGCTTGGAGTTCTGTGCTCTAAGTCTTTGGGATGTTAGCCTTGCTGCATATGGCGTTGTAAGCCGACAGTATGAATAAATTGCACAGGGCGATGTGCTCTAAATCTTTGGGTTGTTACCCTTACTGCATATGGCGCCGTAAGCCGACAATATGAACCGATTTCACAGGCTGTGTAGCCTTGATTATATGACTCATCATTGAGCATCTTTGGGTTTGATAACCCGCCCTGATAGTAGACTTTAAGTCGCCAGGATATTTTGCCTTCAGCAATCAAAATGATGATATTTCATGACTCCGGGTTGATATTGGCTCCGGATTATAATTATCAAGGCATCACAATGGTATTAATCTATAGGTATGTCTTTCAATAATGGTGTGAATACTTTAGGTTTTGCAAACCGCCCTGGCTTTGGACGTTAAGTCGCCAGTATACTTTGATTGCGCAATTGGAATTATGCGCTTATGAGTACTTGGGTTGTCACCCTCACTGGATGTGGCACTATAAGCCGACAATTTGAACCAATTCTCCAGGTATGTTTTTAAACTGTTGGATGAATATGCAAGGTTTGATAACCCACCCTGGCTTTGGACGTTAAGTCGCCAGTATATTTTGGATTGCACCATTGGAATCTTGCGCTTATATATCATTGGATTGTTACCCTCACTGGATATGGCGATGTAAGCTAGCAGTATATATCAATCGTATAGGTATGTTTTCCTGGTTATATGAATATGCGTTGTTTGACAATCCGCCCTGGCTTTTGACTTTAAGCTGCCAGTACATTTTTTTGGCTTAGATGGCCTTAATTTTAGTCTTTTCTTGCATAAGACTATATTATGTTTGGGTTGTTACCCGCCCTGGTTTTTGATGTTAAGTCGCCAGGGCATATGTTGTTTAAACTTTGTGTAGGACATGCAGAGCTTTACACATAAGTAAGAATAATGCTATTGTTCATATGAATCATTGCGTGGAAACCCATCATCTGGGCATCCGAAGATATTGTCAGGTTATCCAGCTCCGGATTATATTGCTCAGTATTGAGTTTATTGAGGCTATGAGCCGCCAAAGTGATCCTGTCAAAAACTGGACATGATTATGAGTCGCCATGGATGGGGTTCTCAATTCTTGATTTTTACAAAGGCTATAAGCCGCCGGGTTGCATCCTGGAGTACAATGGATGTGCATTAAGTCGCCATCAGCCAAGAGCCGCCGGGTATTGAACTCCGAATTTACTTATCAATAGATAAGGTATTCAAATCTTTAATAGCCAAACTTGGCTGGATTTTTATTATTGTATTGAATGACTGAGGTTTTCCTACCGGATTATATTATTCCAATCTTTAATAGCCAACATGGTTGGATTTTTATTATGGTTATCAATAACCAGTATTATGATTGAGGTTTTCAAAGCTGCTTCAGAGCAATGGCTATTATTCCTTCATCCAAAAAATACCAGCTCATAGGAGAGAGCATGGTCTAATATTGATATGCAAGAGTTTCAGAAATATTATCTGGACAATGGATATGATTTTATTTACAAGGGAAGGAATAGTCCCGAGTCGCTACAGGCTTACGACCCGACACTTGGGGGCTACATTATTCAAATCATGATTATATCAATTATGGAAGTCCCATGTCGCTGCAAGCATGCACCATGACACTTGGGGGCTAATGCAAGGTCATTTTTCATTTGCCTTATTGAAGACCCGACCCGTCACATTGTGATGAGCCGGCCCTTGGGGGCTACTAATTGCTCCTGTAAAAGGTAACCCGAAACTTGGGAGCTACATCAATTGATGTTATTAATTACTGCTCAAACCTACATGATCATATCTACAGAGTCCCTGCTCATTATTGTATAATGACCTGGCCCTTGGGGGCTACACTGGTTCAAGTTTTTATGAGCATAAGGCAATTACAAGTCCCATGTTGCTACAAGCATGACAGCCCGACAGTTAGGGGCTACATATGTGGAATATTCAGTTTATGACTAGTGACTGAGATGAACAACCTGGATTTCTTCAAGGTTGTGACATTTATATTGAAGCATGTCTTAAAGATGCTACTACACTCCCTTCTTAAGACTTGGGGGCTACAAGTGATATGCATATAAGAGAGGTACATTTTCAAGCTTGGTGTTAGCAACAATTATGACCCGGTGCCATCAATATTTACAAACCGACAATTTTGGCAATGATAAACCGGCAAGTTTTGCATCTTCAAGCTGGCTGAAAATCAGACGAGTATTTCAAAACCAATATTTCTTATTAAGCATTGGGAGCTGAATGAAATGAATTATTCTTCACAATATTTTTCTGCGAGAAACCAATGTCAGCAAATTGATTATGAGGCTGGCCTATTGACCCAGACTTTCCAGAAGAAGGAAATGACAAGGACTTAAGGATGATCATGTGTCAGCTTACAAGAATTTTTAACCCGGAGCACAACCTATCAAATTTGTTCTTGTGTTTATTTTGCAGGATCGGTTTAACATGGATAAATCCAAATTAAAATGGAGGCTAATGTCAGGGATATACCCCGCGGTATGACCCGACCGGACTTGGCAACTCATTAGTGACCCGCCCTGACTTGGCGGGTCACTAAGTGACCCGCCCGGATCTCTCCACTCACTGATGACCCGGACGGACCTGTGACTCATTGGTGACCCGGCAAGCGGGTCAGAGGAGTGACAAGACCTGGTGACCCAGAAGGCGGCTCATGGAAGACCGACTCGCGTTATGGTGGGCCGGCTTAAGAGGAAAGCATAAGGGATATTCCCTTACAAAGGAAGAAAGACTAGGAAACCACTTGTAATAGAAGTCCTAATCCTAGTAGGACTCCACATGTAACCCACCCCAAGAGGACAAGTTTCACGAGTTGGACAAGTTAGGGTTAGACAGACAAGTCTATAGCTCTCGAGATAGAGCACTCTTGTAATCATGATCATCATCATCAATATCAATAAAGCAGGAAGTAGGCTTTTACCTTCACCGTGAGGGCCGAACCTAGGTAAAAATCCTCGCGTCTCTCATCCCACTCAACCCCTCTCAAGCTACCACATAGATGCGTTGGCCTCACGACTAAGTCCTGACACTAAGGACATCTGCCGCGACAAATCCACGACAAAAGCCGTGTGCCCACCAAACCGTGGCCGATGCCCCCTTGTTGCGCACGCGATTTGAGTCATGCATTCTGATTGGCCAGAACCCAAACCCCACGGATCATATGTCTGCACCGTTGGATGCTCCCAGATCGAACGACAATCCTCATCCCTTTCGACAGCAAATGCAGTCCGGCTAGGATTTTATTTATATGCCAAAATGCACGGTAAATGCCAAAAATGTCTTAAATATTGCACATGAGACCTGAAATGCGCCAGCAAATCAAACCCGTGGTATAATGGTGATCGCTTAACGTGGGAATTATTTAGAGGCAAAACGATGAACTCACGTATTCATTTCAAAATTTGTACATCTTCATTTCAAACGAAATTATTCTCTTTGTGCACACGAGCGCTTAGAGGCAACCGTTTACATAGGCCTTTCCGCGCGGAGACCAGGGATATTTTTCACCCTTTTCACCTAGGCCGCCAACAACCCCCCATTGCCCGCCCGCGTTTCACTCAACTAATCCACCCAATCTCCATCGCCAGCTGCCCCTCCCCTAGATCCACAGCAGAACCCTTTCCGGCGCCGTCGTGCTCACCCCAGCCGTGTGCCCGCTCTTCGGCGTCAAGCCTAGCTCCACTGTCGTTCCCAATAGGCGGCTGCCCACGCCTCGCCGTCTTCATTTGCTCGCTAGCCACCCTCGAGCATATCGATCCTGTAACCCTCGCCTCTCCTGTGGTCCGGCCGGGTTTGCATTAAGAAACCTGTTACTTACTGCTCTCCATCGCAGTGAGGCATATTTCCTCGCAATCCCTCTTCCTATTTTGTCCTGTATGTTCCCAAATTGGCTATAAAATAACGGAGAGCGTATATATGTTCATTGTCTACCTTCCTAACTAGTACATATAAGTTGTATTTGTTCCAATAAGTTATTGCCGATTTATAGATCATGGGCGCCCGAGTCACACAAACTTAACAAATAAGTCGTACATTTTCTAAGTTATTGCATGACATGTTTAGACAGCTTCATACCAAGTTGTTAGTTTATACTTATCCTCCTTTCCCGCGCCACTACAAAAAAATACACTTCCGTGATGATACGTGTTTGTCACAGTAGGTCACATTTTTTGTCATGCATGTACATCCATGACGATTTTATGACAGAATCAAGATAGTCATACCCGTGCTGTCGTCGAAGTGTCCCATGCCATTGCCAAAATTATCATCACGGAAGTGTCCACTTCCATGATGATAAATCGTGTGTCATGGAAATGCTTTCGTCAAGAGTAACCGACATGTGGCATCCACCGTAACGAGTCGTCGTTAAGCTACCGGGTTCCGGTTTGGATCCGATAACCCGTTAGCAGCCCGGACCAATGGCGATTTTCCAGGTATAAAATCATCATTGCCTGGAGGAAACACATGTATACTCCTCGATGGGCCAGATGTCGTCCGTCCAATGGAGGAGACATGCCTATGATACATCGACACGTGGCAGGGCCCAACAGAGGCCCATATAGGTTAAAAAGGCTGGCCCAGTCAAAGGCCCGTAGTACTTACTCGGGTACTAGTGGGCCAGCCCAATAACGGACTGTTTAAACATGTCCCATTTACGGCCCGAAGCCAGATCTAGACCATTAATTGTTCACCGAATATTTGGGCCCAATTACGGCCCAGTGACTTTCGGCCTGTTAGAGGCCCAATGTAGACATGGGCCCATTTTAGCCCGGTGTGTCTTCGGCCTGGGAATGGCCCGTGCTGCCCATGGGCCATATATGGTCCGACGCGACATCCGACCCACTAATGGCCCGTGATAAAGGTGGCAATAGTTCATCCCAACGTGACTTTGGGCCTATTAAAGGCATGTCATATAATTTGGCCCGTTGATGCCTGTACTAAGCTTTCGGCCACTTAAAGACCCATGATATTAGTGGGCCAACTAAGGCCCGAGATATGTTTCGGCCTGGTAATGGCCCATCATATAACTGGGCCAAAAAAGGACCAGTCTACATTTCAGCCTGCTGAAGGCCCGTCGACGACTAGTGAAAATTGAGGCCCAACATGCATTTCGGCCTGCTAAAGGCCCATGGTTTCTTCTGGGACATAATATGCCAGCAGAATATTCAGCCTGTTAATGGCCCAAACCTACATGGGCCCAACTAAGCGTTGGGTCCACTAAAGGCCCAACTAAAATTTGGGCCGAATATAGGCCCAAGTAAGTTGTGGGCCTGGCGCAAAGTGTGAAGGCCCCAATGGCTTTTCAGGCCCAAGAAAGTTGCAGGCCGGCCCAATTGTGGCCCACTAAAAAGCAGGCCTATTAGAGGCAAATGTTTCTGCCCGGTCGACTACATCAGATTTTTTTCAGATAGCGAATGATGGCAGTAACTAGTAGGAATTAAGAACAAACCTACTCTATACAATAAAGAAATTATGACATAGTAACTTAGAAAAACCTACACTATACAATAAAGGATTTATGGTATATTACATCCACTGGGCATCGAAGTTCGCCACCAGTTATCATAAAGCGCAACGAAGAAGCAGATTACAAAAACTCGGCACCATTGCAGCGTAACAAAATAATACTGAACCAAGACCACTTCCAAGACAGTTCAAGAAAGGTTAGCCTTGCACGGGAACTGAAGCGCAAGCTGCTGAGCAAGGCTATGAGACCAACCTAGCATGTCGGTCATAGCTTCCAGGTGTAGTTGTTTAGCAATGAGGTTCTCATTGGTGTTCTCCGCAATCTTTCTTAGAGATAGGACTTCAAGTCGAAGTTGAGTTGCAGAATGCCTTTCTGCTAGAACACGGGACTAAAGAAGTTGAACTGATTCAGATAGTGAATTCTGTGAGCTTATCTGACTGCTAGTCTCAAGTAACTTGAACACTGCATCAAGAGAAGACTTTGGGGTTGTCTCACTATCTTCAAGATGTTTTTCCTTCTTTGCTGCAATATACTCCCTCCGGTCCTTTTTACTCTGCATATTAGAATTCTCTGAAGTTAAACTTCACAAAGTTTGACCGTATTTACATGAAAAAATATCAACATATGCCATGTTAAAGTTATATAATATGGAACTTTAAGTCATGGCACATATAGTGGTATTGATTTCAGATTGTGAATGTTGACACTTTTTTCTACAAAGCTGGTCAAACATTACGAGCCTTGACTTCAGTCAAATCTTATATGTGAACTAAAAAGGACCGGAGGGAGTATGTTAGGTTTGTCTCACAACCTTCAGCAGACTTGTGCATGCCATCAGGCATAGCACCCTGAAACAAGCAGAGAGATGATAGGTTTTGCACATGTATAAACAAAGATGATAACTGTGCTGTCAATTCCATCCATTTTCAAATTAGAAAATAAAGAGTAAGTTCAAAATATCAATAGCATAATTTGGCATTGTTCATAATGCGGGGAGCTTCACCACACTACTGGATTACCATGTCAACATAACAAGCATAGATGAAGGGCAAAGAAAATCATTATATCTATTTTGGTTAATGTGCATGGTGTCATGGTTCTAAGTCTGATAGTAGAATGGGGGGTAGGTATGAGGAGGCAAGATCCTGGCTACTGTGAAGTTGTGCATGCAAGATTTACGAGTTCAGGCCCTTCGCAGAGGAAGTAACAGCCCTACGTCTTGGTGCCTGGAGGCTGGTCGATTGGATTATGCGTGAAGTTACAGGGGGTGCGAACCCTTGTCCCAGAGGAGGGGGTGGCTGTCGGATCTCGGGTTCCGAAAAACCCCTCAAGGTTCGAACACTGGGGTGCGCGCGAAGATCTCCCCTACCTACTCACGCCCTCAACCTCGCCATGATCTTAAAGATTTATAGTTCGGGCCACTGTTGTGGTGTAATACCCTACTCTAGTGTGGAGTGGTGGATTGCCTCTCGGGCTAAGGATGAACAGTACAAGGGGAAGAATAGCCTCCTGAGGTGATGTGTTCTTGTGCTCGGTCGGTGTGAGGCTAAGGATTGAATGGCTCCGATCCAAGATGAGGTCGATCCCCTAGCTATTGTGGTGGATAGTCCTATTTATAGAGGCCCTGGTCCTCTCCCCAAATATTGAGCGGGAAGGGAGCCAACAACGGCCGATTCGAAAGGGGGCAGCTAGTACAAGTCATCCTGACAAAAGCAGTCTTCGCCTGCCATGGTGGTGACGCCGCCGTGGGCTCCATGGTGACCTCCGTCTTGCCGTCCTGCTGGTCTTCATCTCATTGCACCAATATGAAAACCTTTGCTTAACGCCTCGGTACTCTTCGTCTGTGCTTGCCTCCTTAGCACCAAAGAGGAAACAAGGACATTGTGCATGCTGGAGCCCCCCTGGCACCCGCCTGGTCTCGATTGTCATGCCTCACGTCATTGGAACCTCGTGAGATTTGACTTTCCTTGATTTCTCCGCCCCTCGCGAGCCAGCCTCGTGAGGCCGCTCCTGAGGAGATCTTGTGTCGTCCGCCTCGCGAGGCTTGGCCCCTCGCGAGGGTCTTGAATGCTTGTTGGTGAAGATGGGCCGTACGAGCCTGCTTGCAGAGCCACGCCGTGGGCCATAGGCAGGCAAGTCTGGGGACCCCAGTTCCCAGAATGTCGACAGTAGCCCCCGGGCCCAAGGCGCGCTCGGGCTTGGCTTCGAGGCGAAGCCAAACGGCAAGTGCGGAGCGCCGCGGGCCCCAATAGCCTGCGGCCCTGGTTGACACATGGCGACTGATCGGACGTGGGCGCCTGCGCTTCCCCACGTTGCCTCGGCAACTGCCCGACTTGACGAGTCCCTGCTGCATGCAAGGAAAAACCATCATTACCTGTGATCGTGGGGGGCGCAGGTTGGCCTTCTTCTGCTATAAATGGGGAGGGGGCAGAGCCGCCGTCGCCCGTCTCTTCCCATTCCGCTCGCTTCTCCCCCTTTGCTCCATTGCCAGTTGTGACACCAATGGCGCTGTCGAAGAGGTTCTCCACCATGGAGAAGGGGAAGGCCCTTCGTGAGGGGCCCGACTCTCCAGTGCCCAAGCATGGACGCGGTCGTCCTCGCAAGCACATTGCTACCCCCCCCCTCGCGCAGCCGCGGCGGTGCCGCTTCGCGTGGTAGGGGTCGCTCCGGTCGTGTCAGTCCTATTGATGAAGGGAGACGTGCCATGGTCACGCGGCCTCCCCGGTCGCGCTTCCACTCGGCGGAGGTGCTGCCGGAGTTCGTTGTCTGGTCGGAGAACCCGGCAGGCAACTGGATTCAGCTCCCGCGCTTCTTTGCCGACGAGCTGCCAGCCTCAGGTCCAGGCGGGCTCTAGCTGCAGGCGGATGGCTGCTGCAGTAGGGCTTCCTGGGTCGCGGTTGAGGTCTCCGTCGCAGGGAACATAGCCCTGGCGCGTGGCTGGCAGACGTTTGCCCGCGTGCGCGGCCTGGGCAGGCAGTGCACCCTTCATTTCAAGTATGACGGTGACGCGACCCTCTACGTGAGGGTGTTTGGGGAAGATGGTCACCGCGTCGGGTGCTGCCCTGAGGTCAACGACAGTGAGGAGGTGCTCGGCCTTGGCGATGGTCGTGATGAGGATGAGGGTGAACCCGCCCTTGGTGCCGACCATGTCTCGTCCAGCTATGACGGCTCTTCCCCCGGTGACAGCTCCAGCAGCGGTGGTTACGACCAGCCTCCACGCCGCCGCGCCCGCTTCGAAGGTAGCAGTGGATCGTCCCGCTGCCGCACCTCCATGAAGCGCGAGGAGGGGTCTGGCTAAGCTTGGGACGGCGCCAAGAGCCCGTCTTTGCGGACCACCATAGGGGCACTCGCCGCCTTTATTTTGTTCTTCCTTTCCTTCCTGTATTACGAAAGAAGCTAGTATGGGCCTGTTGGGGAACATAGTAATTTCAAAATTTTCCAACGCACACACAAGATCATGGTGATGCATAGCAACGAGAGGGGAGAGTGTGTCCACGTACCCTCGTAGACCGAATGCGGAAGCGTTAGCACAACGCGATTGATGTAGTCGTATGTCTTCATGATCCGACCGATCCAAGTACCGAATGTACGGCACCTCCTACTCAACTATGCCAGAGCCCATAATGGCTTGTGGCTGCACACCGAAGTTTCTAGCATGAATAATCTCATGATCCCTTTGAGCCTGGGTGGCAGACCGTAGGATGATCACACGGTTACTCCGGGATATCCTAGGACAACACTGGATTCTCCAGGTGCCCACAAGCAATCCACCCATATGTGTATTAAAGTTGCCACCTTAAGTTGAACCATTAATTAACAAACTCACATATGTCATGGATCCACTCAAACCCAAACCACGTCTACGAGCATAGCATAGTAATATAAGCATAACGTAGAAGTAACTCCCAAGGGTTTGATAGTAAAACAGGTAATAGGTTCTACCTCATCATCTACTTCCCAGACCCACATGTTAAGAGATCCTACTCATGCAATGTGTGAGGGTTGAAACTAATGCATAAAAACTGGGTAATAAAGGGGTATGATCAATGTGTTACTTGCCTTGCTGACGATCTACAAATCCTAAAGATTCGTAGTAGCACCTTCGTACTCCGGGAATTCTATCGCAAACAAACAATAGCATACATAAGAATTCAAGCAAGGATGCACGGGTAAAACTCAAATAAGAAGACCGAATCTGAAAACACAACTGAAGAGATTCGATTTGCAAAAAGAATCAAATCAAACAGAGCAACAAAACTCAAACTACGAAAGAAACAAGATCCATTACTAATATGGACTAAAGTAAAATTTTACAGTACCAAAATCTTGTTCAAGTTGGTTAAATAGAAAAAGGGCTTCGAGAGGAATATCTAGGCACTTGTTTCACCTGATTTGGATAAACGAGCGAAAAGATAAAGTAAAACAAAGATTAGGGCAGAAATCATGATCGAAAATAATCGCGGAGAAACCCTGGAAAATAAAATGAGACGAACAGGCTAACGAATGAATGTTCGCTGTCTGCGGCTAACTGACGAACAACGTTCGTTAAAACGAACGTATGGACGAACATCCGCTAAATAATAAATCGACGAAAAACCGAACCCAACCGAAATCTAAAAAAATGAATCTAGGGTTTACTAGAAAAAAAACCGATCGGATTTTCCAGAGAAAAACCGGACGGCGGCCGCTACCTCGGCGGCGGCGACGGCGGGCGGCGGGCGGCGACGGCGGCGACACACGGATCGAGGCGGCGGCAAGGCTGGCGGCTGGGCTGGCGGCGGGGTTGGGCCGCGGCTTATAAAGCCTGGCCGGGCAGTGTCCGGATCGGGCACGGCCCGGTTAGGTCGGTGCACTTTTTAAAAAAAATAATCCTGACGTGGAAAAACAAATAAAAGAAATACTAAACGAAGTCCAAAAATCCTGAAATAAATTTTCACGGTCCTGTAATAATATTGCACACAAAGTGAACATTTATTTGGGCCTCTAATGCAATTTTGAAAAACACATATTTTTCCTAATTTAAATAAAATAGCAATAAAAGTCCAAAAAGAAATTACTTATTTGATTTTAATATGTTTCCTCCTATATTCCCTTTATTTTGGATAAGTCATATTATCTCCTCTCATATATTTTAATATGAAATATTTTTGGAGAGAAAAATAATTAATACCAAAGTGATATTTGTTTCAATATTTGATAAAATTCAAATATGAAAAACGTGAAATCCCCAACTCTCTCCGTGGGTCCTTGAGTTGCTTAGAATTTCGAGGATCGCAAAGCAAAAATGCAGTAAAATATGATATGCATGAATGACCTATGTATAACATTCCAAATTGAAAATTTGGGACGTTACAACTTGGCATATAGCTGATGTTCCCTGAGCTTCTCCAGAACTAGTCGCAAATCTTCCTTGTGTTCCTCTTCATTCTTCGAGTACACCAATATATCATCAATGAACACCACACCAAACTTATCCAAAAACTCCATGAACATCTTGTTCATCATACTCATAAAATAGGCAGGGGCATTAGTCAGTCCAAATGACATGACCGTGTGCTCATATAGCCCATTCCTTGTGGTAAAAGTTGTCTTAGGTATATCCTGTTCTCGGATCTTCAACTGGTGGTATCCTGATCGAAGATCGATCTTGGAGAATACTTTAGCTCCCTGTAGTTGGTCAAACAGATCATTGATCATCGGTAGTGGGTACTTGTTCTTGATCGTCTCTTCGATATTGGTCTGGTGCCTGGTAACAGCTCTATTAAAAACTCTATGTCTCGGCCTGGTGGCATGCCTGGTAGTTCCTCTGGAAATACACCCGGGTAATCCTTCACAACATACACTTCTTCCTGAACAACTCCCGAGAGGGAATTCACTTGGGTCCTCCTTGGCGCATGCCTAGACACATACTTGATCCTTTTTCCCTCTGGGGTGGTGAGTAGAATTGACTCACTAGCACAATTGATATTTCCTCCATACATCGATAGCCAATCCATGCCTAGTATCACATCCAATCCTTGTGACTCCAAAACTATTAGGTCTGAGGGGAAAACATGCCTACCTATGGTCAATGGCATCTGAAACATCCTCTTCTTGCCATATACTCTGCTCCTGGCGAGCTTACTAACATAGGTGTATTAAGAACTTTGGTGCGCAACTTATACTTATCCACAAATCCCCTCGATACATATGAATGCGATGCACCAGTATCAAAAAGAACGAGAGCGGTAAAAGACTTAATCAAAAACTTACCAATCACAGCGTCAGGCTGATCTTCAACCTCCTCCACATTGATGTGGTTCACCTGACCTCTGGTGAAGGGATTGGGCTTCTTTCCAGAGGTTCCATTGTCATTATTCAACTCAGAACAATTATTGGCGTAGTGTCCAGTCTTCCCGCACTTGTAACAGTTAACATGGCTCGGGTCCTTCTTAGGGGTGTTGCTGGGTTGGAACGGTTCTAGTTGTTGCTTCCTCCATTCCCATTTCCATTCTTGGGGCCACTGTGGTTATGGGTGTATCCTCCTGAGTTAGGGGTAAAGCAAGGCTTCTGCTGAGCTCCAAAATTGTACTTCCCCTGTCCATACTTCCTTTTGCGGCTCTCTATCTATTGTTGCTTGCCTTCAATCATGAGGGCACTATCTACCAACTCCTGGTAGTTAGTGAAGGTTGCCACCATCAACTGCATACTCAGCTCATCATTCAGCCCTTCCATAAACTCCTCCTGCTTTGCGGCATCTGTGGCCACATCATCTGGGGCATAGCGAGCTAACTGACTAAACTCATCCACGTACTGCCCCACAATACGATTTCCCTGGCATAAGTTGCAAAACTCACGCTTCTTCATACTCATAGCTCCGGTTGAGACATGGGCTATGCGGAGAGCTTGCTGAAATTGATCCCATGTGACATTGGCTATGGGAAAAATGGTTGTGTAATTCTCCCACCATGAGGCTGCGGGTCCATCCAATTAATGTCCAGCAAAGCGCACCTTCTCAGCATCTATGCAACCTACGATGGTCAGCTCCCTTCCAATCTTGTGGAGCTAGTCATCAGCAACAATCGGCTCGGTGCTACTGGAAAACACCGGCGGATTCAACCTCAGAAAACAGGATAAGTTGTCCACATGAGGTGGTGGCGGTGGGTTGTTTTTTTTTACTGGGAACTATGGGGCAAAACCCCCACAGCAGATCAAAACTTTATTAGGAATAAAAAACAATTACAACAGTATGATTACAAGGAGTAACCAGAAAACAAAAGAAAAAAAGGAAAGCTTACAAAAACAAACTTAAGGGAGGAGGAAAGAGATCCATTTCAGTAAGTCATCCTTGTAAGTAGATTTGATTCTGTGCTGCATTAGGCTAAATATCATGCCTGAAAGCACTTCTCCATTATTGAAACTTGCCCTCTCACTTCTAAACACTTTGGCATTTCTGATGATCCAAATATTCCAGCAGGCAATGAACACCACTTCAGTGAAGAAAGGCTTATTAAAACTTTTCCTTGCCTGAGTAACCAAATCAAGCATGGAGGTGCCAGTAGACCAATCAATCTTCAGATAATTCCAGATCCTAATACTAAAATTGCGGTTGAAGAACAGATGGTCCCTAGTTTCTCTAGTCAGTAAGGGGCAGAGCCTACAATGAACTCCATCTTCCATGTGTCAATGTCTTCTTTCAACCATATCCTTGGTGTTCATCCTATCCATGATAAGCATCCAAGCAAACACCTTGATCCTGAGGGTACAGGAGGATTTCCAAATCCAACAAAGTAAAGGGTTAAAGGATTCAGACACAAAGGTGTGAGAGTAGAACATCTTAGGCTTGAAAACCTTAGATGAGCCCTGCCAGAACCATAAGTCCTTTGAACTGGCTACTCTACTGTGGGAGCCCATCAAATCCTTAATCAAGTTTAACTCATCAAAGACTTGAGCAGACAAAGGGGAAGGTGGAAAAGTTGGTACATATCCTGGGTATTGAAAATTTCCTTAACTAAAATCCAGGGGTCCTTGGCAAAAGAAAATAACCTTGGAAATCTTGTCTGCAAACTAGAAACTTCACTGCGAAGGTTCCAATTATCAGACCAAAAAAGAGCAGTGTCCCCTTCATTAATCTGCACCCAGGAGCAATCTCTAAAATTCTACATTACTTTGCAAATATCCCTCCACCAAAAGGAGCCACAATCATTTGTTCACTAGGGCATTCCTTCATAATAATATGAATCCCAAACTAGGGACACCCAAGGAATATCTCTTTTGTTGAGGAAATTACTAGCATGCTTGAGTAGGAGGGCCACATTCTGAACCCCCAGGTTAAGGATACCAAGACCCCCTTTATTTTTTGGCCTACAGATGAGCTCCCAAGGAGCAAGAGATGGGGTTGGCTCATCTCTATGTTTTCTCCACAGGCACTGCCTTTGGATTCTTTCTAACTGCTTGAGTATACCAACAGGAACAGCTAGGCTACACAGAAAGAAGATTGGCATTGAGGACAGGGCAGAGTTGAGGAACTGCAGCCTTTCACCTTGGTTAAGAAATGAGGAGTTGGCATTCATTCTTCTTTCCATACAGTCAACTAAAGTCATGAAGTCCGCCATTTTTGGCCTTGTAGTCCCCACAGGTAAGCCAAGATATGTGAATGGCATCTTACCAATATTGCAACCAAAAGCAGCAGCAAGATCCTGAAGAAAATATGCCCTAGAGGCAATAATAAAGTTATTATTTATTTCCTTATATCATGATAAATATTTATTATTCATGCTAGAATTGTAATAACCGGAAATATAATACTTGTGTGAATACATAGACAAACTAAACGTCACTAGTATGCCTCTACTTGACTAGCTCGTTAATCAAAGATGGTTATGTTTCCTAACCATAGACATGTGTTGTCATTTGATTAACGGGATCACATCATTAGGAGAATGATGTGATTGACATGACCCATTCCATTAGCTTAGCACCCGATCATTTAGTATGTTGCTATTGCTTTCTTCATGACTTATACATGTTCCTGTGACTATGAGATTATGCAACTCCCGTTTGCCAGAGGAACACTTTGTGTGCTACCAAACGTCACAACGTAACTGGGTGATTATAAAGGTGCTCTACAGGTGTCTCCAAAGGTACATGTTGGGTTGGCGTATTTCGAGATTAGGATTTGTCACTCCGATTATCGGAGAGGTATCTTTGGGCCCTCTCGATAATGCACATCAATTAAGCCATGCAAGCAATGCAACTAATGAGTTAGTTGCGAGATGATGTATTACGGAACGAGTAAAGAGACTTGCCGATAACGAGATTGAACTAGGTATTGAGATACCGACGATCGAATCTCGGGCAAGTAACATACCGATGACAAAGGGAACAACGTATGTTGTTATGCGGTCTGACCCAAGTGAGCATCCAGGTTCCACTATTGGTTATTGACCGGAGACATGTCTCGGTCATGTCTACATTGTTCTCGAACCCGTAGGGTCCACGCGCTTAACGTTACGATGACAGTTTCATTATGAGTTTATATATTTTGATGTACCGAAGGCTGTTCGGAGTCCCGGATATGATCACGGACATGACGAGGAGTCTCGAAATGGTCGAGACATAAAGATCGATATATTGGACGGCTATATTCGGACACCGGAAGTGTTTTGGGTGATTTCGAAGAAAACCGGAGTGCCGGAAGGGTTACCGGAACCCCCCGAGGAAGTATTGGGCCTTAGTGGGCCTGAGGGGAGAGAGAGGGCAGCAGCCCAGGAGGTGGCGTGCCCCCTCTCATGGGGAGTCCGAATTGGATTAGGGGAGGGGGGCGCGGCCCCTCTTTACCTCTCCCTCTCCCTCTCTTTCCTTCCCCCGTCTCTCTTCCTAGTTGGACTAGGAAAGGGGAGTCCTACTCCTAGTAGGAGGAGGACTCCCCCCTCCTTGGCGCGCCCCAAGGGCCGGCCGGCCTCTCCCCCTGGCTCCTTTATATACAGGGGCAGGGGGGCACCTCTAGACACACAAGTTGATCTTCGTGATCGTTCTCTTAGCCATGTGCGGTGCCCCCCTCCACCATAATCCTCGATAATATTGTAGCGGTGCTTAGGCGAAGCCCTACGACGGTAGAACATCAAGATCGTCACCACGCCGTCGTGCTGACGGAACTCTTCCCCGACACTTTGCTGGATCGGAGTCCAGGGATCGTCATCGAGCTGAACGTGTGCTAGAACTCGGAGGTGCCGTAGTTTCGGTGCTTGATCGGTCGGGCCGTGAAGACGTACGACTACATCAACCGCGTTGTGCTGACGAGGTGACGATGCGCGTGGGAAATGGTTTCAAAGTCGATGTGATCGTAGTCGGCACGCTACCTCTACATCTACCATCGGGATTAGTATTAGACCTAAATAATTGTTATTTGGTGCCAGCGTTAAGCATGAACATTATATCTGGATCTTGTTTGATGCGAGACGGTTATTCATTTAAATCAAAGAATAATGGTTGTTCTATTTATATGAGTAATATCTTTTATGGTCATGCACCCTTGAAGAGTGGTCTATTTTTTATGAATCTCGATAGTAGTGATACACATATTCATAACGTTGAAGCCAAAAGATGCAGAGTTGATAATGATAGTGCAACTTATTTGTGGCACTGCCGTTTAGGTCATATCGGTGTAAAGCGCATGAAGAAACTCCATACTGATGGACTTTTGGAACCACTTGATTATGAATCACTTGGTACTTGCGAACCATGCCTCATCGGTAAGATGACTAAAACGCCGTTCTCCAGTACTATGGAGAGAGCAACAGATTTGTTGGAAATCATACATACAGATGTATGTGGTCCAATGAATGTTGAAGCTCGTGGCGGATATTGTTATTTTCTCACCTTCACAGATGATTTAAGCAGATATGGGTATATCTACTTAATGAAACATAAGTCTGAAACATTTGAAAAGTTCAAAGAATTTCATAGTGAAGTTGAAAATCATCGTAACAAGAAAATAAAGTTTCTACGAACTGATCGTGGAGGAGAATATTTGTGTTACGAGTTTGGTCTACATTTGAAACAATGCGGAATAGTTTCACAACTCACGCCACCCCGAACACCACAGCGTAATGGTGTGTCCGAACGTCGTAATCGTACTTTACTTGATATGGTACGATCTATGATGTCTCTTACAGATTTACCGCTATCATTTTGGGGTTATGCTTTAGAGACAGCCGCATTCACGTTAAATAGGGCACCATCAAAATCCGTTGAGACGACGCCTTATGAACTATGGTTTGGCAAGAAACCAAAGTTGTCGTTTCTAAAAGTTTGGGGTTGCGATGCTTATGTGAAAAAACTTCAACCTGATAAGCTCGAACCCAAATCGAAGAAATGTGTCTTCATAGGATACCCAAAGGGGACAGTTGGGTACACCTTCTATCATAGATCCGAAGGCAAGACATTTGTTGCTAAGAATGGATCCTTTCTAGAGAAAGAGTTTCTCTTGAAAGAAGTGAGTGGGAGGAAAGTAGAACTTGATGAGGTAACTATACCTGCTCCCTTATTGGAAAGTAGTACATCACAGAAACCGGTTTCTGTGACACCTGCACCAATTAGTGAGGAAGTTAATGATGATGATCATGAAACTTCAGAACAAGTTACTACTGAACCTCGTAGATCAACCAGAGTAAGATCCGCACCAGAATGGTACGGTAATCCTGTTCTGGAAGTCATGCTACTAGATCATGATGAACTTGTGAACTATGAAGAAGCGATGGTGAGCCCAGATTCCGCAAAATGGCTTGAAGCCATGAAATCTGAGATGGGATCCATGTATGAGAACAAAGTGTGGACTTTGGTTGACTTGCCCAATGATAGGCAAGCAATTGAGAATAAATGGATCTTCAAGAAGAAGACTGACACTGACGGTAATGTTACTGTCTACAAAGCTTGACTTGTCGCAAAAGGTTTTCGACAAGTTCAAGGGATTGACTACGATGAGACCTTCTCACCCGTAGCGATGCTTAAGTCTGTCCGAATCATGTTAGCAATTGCCGCATTTTAGGATTATGAAATTTGGCAGATGGATGTCAAAACTGCATTGCTGAATGGATTTCTGGAAGAAGAGTTGTATATGATGCAGCCGGAAGGTTTTGTCGATCCAAAGGGAACTAACAAAGTGTGCGAGCTCCAACGATCCATTTATGGACTGGTGCAAGCCTCTTGGAGTTGGAATAAACTATCAAAGCATTTGGTTTTGTATAGACTTTTGGAGAAGCCTGTATTTACAAGAAAGTGAGTGGGAGCTCTATAGCATTTCTGATATTATATGTGGATGACATATTACTAATCGGAAATGATATAGAATTTCTGGATAGCATAAAGGGATACTTGAATAAGAGTTTTTCAATGAAAGACCTCGGTGAAGCTGCTTACATATTGGGCATTAAGATCTATAGAGATAGATCAAGACACTTAATTGGACTTTCACAAAGCACATACCTTGACAAAGTTTTGAAGAAGTTCAAAATGGATCAAGCAAAGAAAGGATTGTTGCATGTGTTACAAGGTGTGAATTTGAGTAAGACTCAATGCCCGACCACTGCAGAAGATAGAGAGAAAATGAAAGATGTTCCCTATGCTTCAGTCATAGGCTCTATCATGTATGCAATGCTGTGTACCAGACCTGATGTGTGTCTTGCTATAAGTCTAGCAGGGAGGTACCAAAGTAATCCAGGAGTGGATCACTGGACAGCGGTCAAGAACATCCTGAAATACCTGAAAAGGACTAAGGATATGTTTCTCGTATATGGAGGTGACAAAGAGCTCATAGTAAATGGTTACGTTGATGCAAGCTTTGACACTGATCCGGACGATTCTAAATTGCAAACCGGATACGTATTTACATTAAATGGTGCAGCTGTCAGTTGGTGCAGTTCTAAACAAAGCGTCGTGGCGGGATCTACATGTGAAGCGGAGTACATAGCTGCTTCAGAAGCAGGAAACGAAGGAGTCTGGATGAAGGAGTTCATATCCGATCTAGGTGTCATACCTAGTGCATCGGGTCCAATGAAAATCTTTTGTGACAACACTGGTGCAATTGCCTTGGCAAAGGAATCCAGATTTCACAAGAGAACCAAGCACATCAAGAGACGCTTCAATTCCGTCCGAGATCTAGTCCAGGTGGGAGACATAGAGATTTGCAAGAAACATACGGATCTGAATGTAGCAGACCCGTTGACTAAGCCTCTTCCACGAGCAAAACATGATCAGCACCAAGGCTCCATGGGTGTTAGAATCATTACTGTGTAATCTAGATTATTGACTCTAGTGCAAGTGGGAGACTGAAGGAAATATGCCCTAGAGGCAATAATAAAGTTATTATTTTTCCTTATATCATGATAAATGTTTATTATTCATGCTAGAATTGTATTAACCAGAAACATAATACTTGTAATACATAGACAAACTAAACGTCACTAGTATGCTTATACTTAACTAGCTCGTTAATCAAAGATGGTTATGTTTCCTAACCATAGACATGTGTTGTCATTTGGTTAACGGGATCACATCATTAGGAGAATGATGTGATTGACATGACCCATTCCATTAGCTTAGCACCCGATTGTTTAGTATGTTGCTATTGCTTTCTTCATGACTTATACATGTTCCTGTGACTATGAGATTATGCAACTCCCGTTTGCCGGAGGAACACTTTATGCGCTACCAAACGTCACAACGTAACTGGGTTATTATAAAGGTGCTCTACAGGTGTCTCCAAAGGTACATGTTGGGTTGACGTATTTCGAGATTAGGATTTGTCACTCCGATTGTCGGAGAGGTATCTCTGGGCCCTCTCGGTAATGCACATCAATTAAGCCTTGCAAGCAATGCAACTAATGAGTTAGTTGCGATATGATGTATTACGGAATGAGTAAAGAGACTTGCCGATAACGATATTGAACTAGGTATTGAGATACCGACGATCGAATCTCGGGCATCCACACCTGTGGACTGAGAGAACACCTTCAACATATCCTTCAGGGCCAGAAGCTGGACCCTGTCAGCAGGTAGGATGATCAATGTATCATCAGCATACTGGATCACAGGGTAGTCTCTATCATGGCAAGGTATAGGGAGGTGAAGAAATCCCTTCCCGAACATAGCATTAATCACTGTTTGCAATAGATCAGCAGCTATGACAAAAAGAAGAGGAGATACAAGGTCACCCTGTCTAACTCCTTTTTTGCAAACAAACTTCCTTCCAGGGACACCATTAAGAAGAATAGAAGAAGTACCAGTGGCCAGAAGCTGTTTCATCCAGAGGATCCACTTTTCATTGAAACCCTTATGCCTAAGAATTTGAAAAATAGCTTCATGATCAACAGAATCAAAGGCCTTCTCAAAGTCCAGTTTGAGGATTACTATTGGTCTCTTGGACTAATGACATTGGTGCAAATATTCAAAGGTCCAACCAAGACAATCCTGGATTGTTCTGCTCTTAATGAAACCATACTAATTTCTGTGAATGCACTGCATAATCAACTCCTGGAATCTATTTGCAACCATTTTGGATAGAAATTTGAGCCCCATACTAGTGAGAGAGATAGGCCTATAATCCCCCACTTCCTCAGGTGATAGCTTTTTGGGCACCAGAGTAATAAAAGAACTGTTAATGTTCTCCAAGACAGCAGATCCCTCATGAAAAGCCTGGGCCAGCTCATAAAAGTCATTTGAAATTAGGTACCAACATTTCTTGAAAAACAAACCATTGAAACCATCAGGACCATGTGCTTTATCCACAGGCATGTGCTTGACCACATTGTCCATTTCTTCCTTTTCAAAAAGCTTAGTGAGCACCTCAAGGCCAGCCACAGGGGTAAGTAGTGATGGCAAGTCAAAGCCCATCATAATCCCTCTAGAAGTGCCCATTCTGTTCTTAAAGCAACTCCAAATAATTCCAGCCATTTGAGAGTGATTAGAGACCACAGAACCATCAGGTAGCTTAAGACTAGCTATAGAATTTCTCCTGTGTCTCTCAATGGCCATAGCATGAAAGAATTTGTTGTTCTCTCCCCCAACCTTAAAATACCTGATAGTGCATCTCTTTTTCCAATATAAAAACTACAGGTGCAGAAGCTTTTCCAAGTGGGTTTTGACAATTCTTCTGAAATTAATCTCCTGCCTAAAAAGGGGTCTCCACTCCTCCAACTCATCAAGAAGGAAATAACATGATTGCATTTGCTGATCAATAATTTCAATTTGGAGACATTCATTTGCCACCTCTTAAGGCACATTCTCAAACTTTTAAATTTGTCTGCAATCCTAGCAGTTATATGTGCTTTCCTAGAGGGTTGTTTCCAAGATGATTCAACAAAGTCCATGAAACCCTCTAGCTCCATCCAATAATTTTCAAACCTAAAGAGATTTGATTTTGGTATGATAGTCTTAATGGAGACCAAGCAAGGTACATGATCAGAAGCAGTCCTGGCCAAGGGGAGAACTTCAGTCATAGGATAGTCAGTGATCCAGTCCACGGAGGTGAGGAACCAGTCCAGCTGCTCAAGAAGTGGGATATCTTGCATATTGGACCAGGTGTAGGATCTGCCTTTGATTGGAAGCTCAAGAAGGCTCAGGTGCCCAATTATCTCATTGAAAATGAACATGTCATTTACGTCTCCACCAGGTAAGTTTCTGTTATCCACAGACCTAAGGAAATTGAAGTCACCAAGCAACAACCAGTGCTCATTAAGGGGGATACACAGGTTATATAACCAAGTAACAAAATTGTCCCTGGCTTCACCCTGAAAAGGGCCATAAACAACAACTAGAGTCCACATTTCATTGTTTTGTCTGGAGGTAAACTGAACAACCATAGCAAATTGTTGTACTTCAATTAAGGTGCCAATAAAAATAGCAGAATTCCAGACCACAAGGATTCCCCCAGAAGCTCCAATGGAAGGAGAACAAGCAAAAGAATCAAATCTTTTAGGGCAGAAAGATTTAATTGACCTAGAGTCAAAAGACAAGCACTTAGTTTCTTGTAGACAGGCTATTGAACATTGGCTTTCCTCAATTTTCTGCCTAACAACTCCCTGTCTAGCTTCAGAATTCAGACCTCTTACATTCCAGCATAGGACATTCCAGTTTCTACAAATATTACTCATTATAGCATAAAATAAAGTCCATAAACCACATGGCACACAATACCACATATCCAAAAGAGCACAGCAATGTCTGACCCAACATTAAAACACATAAAAGTTCATGAGGTAGATCACTGCCTAAAGAATAGAGAAAGCAAAGTTAAGGGCTTTCCAAACCCAATATGCCAGGGACACACTAATCATCAGATTTAGAAGAGACAACAGTTGGTGGGTCCACCATAAGTGCATCCATAGAAAGGAGAGCGGCGTCAATTTCCAGCTCCCTCCCAACTTCTTGAAGTCGATTGATAGGAGTTGCTGGAGGTACTCCTTCTGAAGCAGGCTCATCAGGCATCTGGGCCGTGAAAGGCTTAGCTTTGGGCTTCTTCCTCTTGGGCTGAAAAGTGAGCTCCTGGAAGGTGGGCTTGAACCCATCGCGCTGAACAGAGCTTCTGGTGCAACGCCTAACCGAAGTGTCCACTATTGGAGTTGGCGCCAAAGTTTTCCGTGGCCTTCTAGCTTTTTCCACCACAACTGCAGGGGAAGACATCTCCACAGGTTCCACATCAACATGATCAGAAAAAAGTGCCCTAGCGATTGGCCTGGCCATCTCCTATTCTCTCCAAGTAAGCCGCGTCAGGTCTGAATCACTGAACGCAAGATCCCAGCTTCTCTTCGACAGAACTATGGGCAACAATGGCTACAGCAGAACTGGCATGGGAACATAGAAAACAACCAGGGCTTGCAGAAGACTCTCAAAATATCTCCTCCAAACCATATCAGGAGGCAGAGGAGGCCCAAATGGCACCGCAGGCAAAGCAAGCTCCTCCCTGATAGCAGGAGGCTGGTAGACAACAATGGCCCAATTGTTAACTGCATCTTCATCAATCAAAGGCATAGCTGGAGCTTCAGGCTGATCATCATCAACCACAAAAATGGTAGCGGGCGGTTCCTAGTCAGCAGCAGAGCTGGGCTGGGCTAAAAGATCAACCACCATTGGTTCTTGGTCTTGGGAAGGCTTAGGTTCCACATTGTCATTCCAATTGCCCCAATTGTCATCAGCCACCTCGTTGATCACAGGCTCAGGAGGTGGAGGGGGGACTGCATTCCACCTCAAGGCAGGATAAGCAAGAAGGTTGAATGGTGGCAGCTCAGGGAACGGAACACCAGGTACAGGGTGCGGATTGCCATTGATGGGCATCCAATCCTCATCCTGGGGCATCTGCGCTGCAAAGTTCGCACCCAGAATATACAATGGCGCAGTCCAGGAAACTCTAGCACCTCCGTAAGCCGCATAATCCATGAAAACCACATCACGTGGCACAAGAATATCCTCTGGGAGCGAAGCAAACACCAGAGATCGAACCAGGTAGGGGTCCTCACTCACCCAATGGTGAAACTTGCCAAAAGTGTTCGCAGTTGCTCTGATGTATTCAGTATTACGAAGATCCAATGGAATACCAAGAAACATGAGCAGCCCCTGACGAAAACCCTGGACGCCACGGAAAGATTTGCCCTCATCGTGCTTCATAAATTGCACAAAACAGTCATTACCTAGCGGCTGTGGCGGGAGCTGCAGCAAAGAGAATCTGACAGCAGCATCCCAAAGCTCAAAGAGCCCAACCGAACGAATACAAGGCTGCGCTGACCTGACAAGAACTCCATGCGCTTGCAGCCACTGCACTACTTCCTCTCTAGTAGCACCAATCTCATCAGGCTGGGGGATAGGCATTACCTCTGCAAGCATGAACTCTCATGGCGGCCCACAATTGGGGTATGTGGCGTCACAAAAGTTCGTGGGAGTCGAACTTCCCCACCATCGACGATGTGGTGGCCAGCAGGAACATACAGCAGAGGATCCAGGTGAAAGTTCGACATCGGGACCGAGAACTCCGCCTCCAAGGACGGTGAGTGCAGCGGCGGAGGAGGGGTTGCAGGCGGCGAGGCCGATGGAGTCTTGGGGCCGGGGCTGATGGAACTGGACGACGGCGTAAATGCGGAAGTGGACGGGAGGTCCACGTTTGGTAAAAGTGTTGTCAGAGAGATATTCCCGCAGCGGGCCTCGGAAGATGCAGCATTAACGGGTTTGGCTTGCCAAACGAGCGCCAGAATCCTAGCGAACCTGTTACAATCTTTCTTGGCGTGACCAGACCAGAGGCAAGAGATACACCAAAGCTTAGACGTGCATGCAGAGGCAAAATGTCCCTTCTTTAAACACTTCTGACACATAGAAATTTCGTCGACCATATCAGAAATAAAATTATCGAAATCCTCCCTGGCTTGTTGAGACGAGGGGATATCCAAATGCTCCCCAGAGGATACCGGCTCAGCCCGGCCCAACTCAGCAGAAGATGTGGACTGATCAAGGTCCGAAGCACGCGAAGAGGTTGGCCCATTATGGCCCGGCACGTCCTCATTCAAAGAATCCAAATTCCCGCCCGAGATTGGTGGCGTGCGATCAGCCGGAGGCAGAAGATCTTGAACCATACCAAACGAGATAGATGGCCTTGCCAACGTCCACCGGAGATTTGCCGGTAACGAAGGACGAATTATAACCCGCTCATGAGGAGGAATCGAATAACCCGCATCTTCAACAGTTTGAATGCAGTTTTCCATAGCAGGATAACGATAACCCTGACAAGCACCATAATTCTGAAAGACTGCAAATGATAAATTTTTGCCAACTGAATGAGTGGATTTGAATGAAGACTTAGATGGCCTAGAATGCAATGTTAAAACCCCAAGAGCAGCACGCCTTTTAGATGGACTAACAAGGATCCACTCAGCATCACATTCCAATTTCCAGATCTTAAACTCGCGGCTCCAATTAGGACCACCGTTACTCCAAAGATGAAAGTAAAATTTGAAATGATCGCAAGTAAAACATCGAAGACTAAGAATGATCATGGCAACAGCCTTGCAAGAGACTTGAAAACCAAATACCTTATCCTTAATCAAAAAAACCATGAGATCAATGCCCGAGCCACCAATGGCCGCCTCCAGAGCCGCGACCACCGAATCTTCGTTTAAACAAAAATTGTGACGTCCAAAAGAGACCACCATGGTGAAGATGTCCGAGTCCTCCGTGGGATGCACCGAAAAGCACATAGATTGAAAAACCATATCCACAAAGGCCAAACCCTTGGAGAAATCCAAGCCAAGGGTGGAACCCTCCATGGAACCCATAGGAGATGGGTACGAATGTGTATATCCCGAGGCGCCGAAGAGATCTAGTGGAGAGAAACTAGGAATTGATGGCTAGTGGAGGAGATCGCCGGAGGGGGGTGGAGATCGCCGGGGTGGGGGTGGGAGCGCCATGTTCCCCGTCCTTTCAGCTTTTGGGAAGGTCCCTATTATTGGTTCCTACTAGGATTTTTGCGATGGGTTGTTGTTGTTGCCTTGGTTCTGGACTAGTAGCTGCATCAAGGCATTCTGCTGTTGGATCAGCTGAGTGACCTCCGGTGGGAAGACAAATCTGGGGTCACGTCTCGGAGGCATCTGATAGGTTTAGATGGGTGAGAATAGAATAGAGTGAGGTCTAAAGGGAAATCACTACCCATATGCACATGAGACAAACACATACATTCACACCACTCAATTCAAATAAGGGCATACAATCGATCTAATCTACCGTTACAAAATACTCAGACTACGACAATATACATGGGGGAATACTACTGATAATATGGTGGTCGACTAGAAATTTTGATTGGAGGAAGACTCCATGATATCTGCTCCCGCTTCGTCTTCATAATCATCATCACTGTCAGGGTCGAAGTCGGTGTCGTCGATGATGATGTAGTCCGCGGGGTGGTTGTCCTCTCCAGGTGCGGGATCTCCCATGAAAATTCCTAGCTTCTTCTTCAGATCTTCATTCTTCTCCGGTAGTACTGCAATTTCCTCTTCATATCCATCGCGTGTAGACTTGAGTTCCTCTTCTAGCTCCATGTTTTGGGTCATCACCTTCTTCATGTCTATCATGCTGGCGCACATCTATTTCTCCTGACGATGAATGTGTTGGTTTAACTCCTGGATGTAGGCTGCAATAGACTTGTCCCTCCTGGTGCAAATCATCTCCCATTGCTCATCTCGACGTCCACATATATGGTAGATGGTGTCCTTAAGATCCCTGTGGTAAACTTCACCGATGCGTCCCATGGCGATGTGAGCTGCCATGCTCTTTCCTAGACTCCAGGTTGGTGCTTCAAAGGATAACTCTATGGGCTCAGTAACTGGTGTGAATGTCCTTCCTGGAACATGTACTCTCATTCTCCAGTGCTCTTCTTCAGGTAGAGTGGTGGTGTAGGTCCCCGTGAAGCTTGGTATTTCGATGCTCAGGTACTTAGTGGCTACCTTCAAGTGTCGTCCAAAAGGGGTGTCTTCATCTGATTGAGCAAACTTGTTCCTTAGGTCCACCATCTATAGAGTAGAAAGTGGAGAAGAGTCAGAAATGAGTAGAGAAAAGTGTCTTATGGCTCATCTTAGTGGTCGTGTCCGACAGTCAGCGTGTGCTCTAATACCATCTTGTAACGATCCGACCTCAAACGGTCAAATCTTTGTGCATAAGTGTCATCCCTGGATCGGTAATGCTGACACATAGAGTACTCAAGGATTTATAACAGAGTGCAATCACACACTTATTACATCGTATATCTCAAAGAGCGTACCCATTACAATAATATGGCTGAAGGCCATCAAATAAGATAGCTGCGGAAGCTTCGAGGGTAAATGAGTCCATCAACTCCAACGGCATAACTGAGTGCATGATAATGACCTAGCGCACCTTACTCTTTGTCTGAAAACTCTGCAACATAATATGTTGCAGCCTGTGTAGGTCAGCACATGGAATATGCTGGCAAGATAACACTATAGAGCAATGAACAAGTAACAATTATAACTATATGCATGTTTGGCTGGTGGAGGCTCTACGGTTATCATCTGCATAAAGCTAGTTTTTCCCTACAACAAAAGAATATATTTTATTTAACTACAAGTTTGTTGAAAACATTGAGAAGGTTCCTCCAACTCAATCCCATAATAATAATTATCAACCAAACAAATTAATTAAGTAGAGTGATGAGATCAAATCAATAATTCAAATACCATATACTCAAGATGTCCATAACCAGGGACACGGCTAACCATGATTAGTTTATACACTCTGCAGAGGTTTGCACACTTTTCCCCACAAGACTCGATCTCCTCCGTTGTATTTCTCGCACTGCATGGTGTTTGAGAAATGGATGGCCGAGACACAATCTTTTCGAAGAGGTCCCTGTCGGTGTTCTGGGAACGGGGGTCCCCAGACTTGCCTGCCTGCAGCCTGTGGCGTGGCTCAAAGGGGGGCCCAACACGGCCCGTCTTCATCAACACAGACCCAAGACCCTCGCGAGGGGCCAAGCCTCGCGGGGTGGACGACAAGGAGCTTCCTCAGGCACGACCTCATCATGCTGGCTCGCGAGGAGGCGGAGAGATCAAGGCAGGGTACCTCACGAGGTGCCCGTGACGCAAGCCATGACGACCAAGGGTGCCAGGCGGGCGCCAGCCCGCGCAGTGTCCTCCTTTCCTCTTTGGTGCAAAGGGAGCAAGCGCAGGCGAGAGCATCAAGCAAAGGCACCCGTTTTGGTGCAACGAGACCAAGACCAGTCCAACGGCAGGGAGGAAGTCATTGTGGAGCCCAAGCGAGCGTCACCACCAGAGCCTTTGGCAGGCGAGGACCAACTTTAGTCAGAATAAGTGTACCAGATGTTCCCCTTTAAAATGGCCAATTGTTGGCGCCCTTCCCGCTCAATATTTGGGAAGAGGCCCAGGGCCTTTGCCTATAAATAGGACTAGCCACCCCCAAGGAAAAAGGGATCGAAAACGGAATCGGAAAGGGATCGAAATCAGAGAGAGAATCGAGAAGAGAGAGAGAGAGAAGGGTGACTGAACTCCTCCTAGCAGTTCATCCCCTCAGCCAAGAACAGACCCTCGCGAGGCTGTTCTTCCTTGTATTGCTCATCATCGTCAGCCCAATAGGCAATCCACCACACCACACACTGGAGTAGGGTATTACACCACAACGGTGGCCGAACCAGTATAAACCCTGTGTCTCTTGTGCTGTTCTTTCCATAGCTTAGATCTTAGCGAGGCGGAGGGGTGCGGGTAGGTAGAAGGCGAAATCTCCGCGCGCACCCCAGTGTTCGAACCTCAAGGGTCTGCCGGAACCCGAAATCCGACATTTGGCGCACCAGGTAGGGGTGCGCCGGAACTCGTCTTCCACCACCCTGTTCTCCTCTGACCATCGCGTCCATGTTTGACGCTCGTCCAGACGGCTCCTGTCGGCGGGCGTCCTCGCCGTTCCCCGTCACCTGCCGTCAACGCCGCCACCGGCCCGGCGGGGGACGAGCAGCAAGCGTCATCTCAGCATCCGTCCGTGCGGCAAGACGGCCGCACCGCTACTCCCTCGTTCACCTGAGCTGGTTCTTCGTCCCGCGCGCTCCGCGCACCCATGGAGGCTCGAGCTGCGCTCATCGCGGCAAACGAGCTCCTGCGCTACCGTCCCATCGACGACGTCTATGAAGAATGGCTCGACCGCGTCGCCGAGCTCGTCCGCGCCGCAGGGGGCTCTCCTGCGCCGTCCGTTCCGCTGCAACGCACCCCGCCCCGCGCGGGCGATGAAGCTCCAGCGGCGCCCCAGTTGCCTCCTCCTCAAGAAGGCGCCATGGCTCCAAGGCGCGTGGCCCCTGGGCAGAACCCGCTCCGTCAGGTGCCAGCGCGGCAAGAGCAGAGCTGCCAAGAAGTCCCTCGCCCGCAAGAAGCTGCCCGGGCGCTCCCTGCTCCAGCACGTCGCGACCATGCTCCTGCTCCCGCACGTCAAGACCCCGTGCTGCTCCCAGCTGCAGCGCGTGGGGACATGCAAGACCAAGCTCTCCGTCACCCAAGGCCTCCCGTGGCCACAGCAGGCTGCCGTGCCTTCACCACTGAGCTATGCAGCGTCGCATGGCCCGACAAGTTCAAGCCAGACCTGCCTCCTCGTTACAGCGACACGGCTGACCCTGCGGAGTTCCTCCAGCTCTATGAGCTGGGCATCAAAGCTGCCAACGGAGACGAGAAGGTCATGGCGAACTGGTTTCCCATGGCGCTCAAGGACGAGGCCCGCACCTGGCTCCTGAACCTGGCTCCAGGCATGATCTCCTCCTGGGACGAGATGCGCACCCGCTTCATCGCCAACTTCCAAGGTACTCGCGACCGGCCACCCGCCGTGAGCGACATGCGCCGCATCAAGCAACAAACCGAAGAGACCCTGCAGAAGTACATCCAGTGCTTCAACAACGCACGCCTCAAGATTCCCAAGGTGACCGAGGAGGCCATCATCTCAGCCTTCTCCGACGGCGTGCGCGACGTCAAGATGAAGGAGGAGCTGGCGATACATGAAGACCTGTGCACTTCCTTGGAGTTGTTCAACTTGGCAACCAAGTGCGCCAGGGCTGAGGAAGGGCGTCTCTCCCTCCTCGAGCTGCCTGTCGCAGACCCAGAAGAGAAGAAGCCCAAGGCCAAGGATGTGAAGCACAATGGGGCTACCATGCTCGCGGCAGAACCAGACACCAAGCGGGGCAGAGATCAGCCCGAATCTTCCAAGGGCAGTCGGTACTGTGTGTACCATGACCTCCACACCCACAACACCAACGAATGTCAAGAGCACCGAGCCATGCGAGAAGGAAGGATCGGCCGTCGTCCCGACCACGGTGACCGGGGCTACGGTCGAGGAGGAGGAAGGAACACAGGACACTAGGAAGACCGCGGCTCGCGCCAAGGGTGGCGCGATCAACCTTGTGGGAATCGCTGGAAAGACCCGCCTCGCGAGGGAGACTGGAGGGATCAGCCTCGCGAGGATCGCCCGCAAGGCAATGCAGGCCTCCCTCCGCAGCCGCCGCAGCCAAGGAGAAACAAGGACCGCCATCAGGACGAGGGGGCTGGGGGTTTCCAGGAGCCGCGCGCGATCGCCTGCATCCTGGGCGGGGCTCAAGCCCCAGCCTCTCAACGCATCTTCAAGCAGTTCGCCCGCGAAGTGAATGCAGTCCTCCCCAAGCTCGAAGCCACGCGCCCTCTCAGGTGGTCGGCGTGCGCCATCACATTCAGCTCAGCAGATCAGCTCAAGTGTGCGGCCACAGCCGGAGTCCTCCCGATGCTTTGTTCCCCAATCATCAGCAACATGGTGGTCACCAGGACCCTCATCGATGGCGGGGCAGGGCTCAACGTCCTGTCCGTGAAAACATTCAACAATCTCCAAGTGCCCTACAGCCAGCTTCAGCCAACCAAGCCTTTCTCCGGAGTCACCGACGGCTCCACGGTCCCGATTGGGCAAGTCCGCCTCCTTGTCACCTTCGGGGCACGCGACAACTACCGCACCGAGCTCATTGACTTTGACGTCGCTCACATTCGCCTGCCGTACAACACCATCCTTGGGTACCCAGCGCTGGACAAGTTCATGGTCGTAACTCACCATGGCTACAATGTCCTCAAGATGCCAGGAAGTGGCGGAGTCATCACGGTGCCCTGTGAAGAGAAGGATGCGGTGTGTTCCCTGGAACGAGCCTTTCAGACCGCGTCACTAGAAGACCCGGATCGCGGAAGCAGGAGGCTTCCTGAGACCACCCCCAAGAAGAAGACATCATCCGGCCTGGCCCCTCAGGAGGCAGGCCCCTCAGGGCCCGCGCCTGCCCAGGGGGAACCTCCTTCCATCGCATAGGAAAGCGCGCCCGGCGCCCTCCTCAGGCAGGGCTTGGGGGCTCTCCCCTGGAGGGCCACCGACCTGGCTAAGGTCACGAGGGAGGCGCTTGGGCACCACATGGAGGCGTGTTTCGAAGCACGTTTCCTTCAAGAAGGAGTAAGGCAAGGAGAGCTAGACCCTCAGGAGTTTGTCGGCAAGGCCATTCAGGAGCTACAGGAGTCAAGAGTCATGAAAGGCGGTCGCCGCCTACCAGCTGTGGCTCCCCATCCAGGCAAGGACGGTGGGCTGCGCATCTGCATCGACATACCAGGGTTCAATCGAGTCGCCTCTCTGGAGAGCCTCTGGCCCTCGCGAGTGGGGCGCTGCGAAGGTCCACCCCACAGCTACGTTCGCATGCCTTACGGCTTGCCGAACGCGGCTGCCACGTACCAGCGCCTCATGAGGGGTATCATGGAGGCTCAAGAGGCCAGGCGTTCCGCAGCCCTGGCGGAGATAGAGATGGTCTGCGAGGAGCCACCAACGCCTCCGGAGCCTCCCAAGGCCCCTGGGCCTGGGGGCTCGTGAGGATCGGCTTACGCAGCCCACCGAGTCTGCTACACCAACACTCCTTCGTCCTCAACATCATCAGGTGACATCTTTCAAGTTTCATTTCCAGCTGGGAGCGCCCCCCAGGGCTGCATTATTCCCAGGCCGCATGGGTCCGTCCCTGCGGCATGTATCCCTTTTATTTCATGTTGTTAGCTTACTTTGTTGGGGGCGCCCCTCGGGCTGCATCATCCCCAAGTTGCTCAGGCCAGACCCAGCGGCATGTATCCCTTTTGCGTTTATTTTCGGCTATGCGTTCGACCCACCATGCTTGATTATTTGATGCCGGTCCACGGCACCTCTTCTTCTCCATGCCGACCACTTGCACGTTAAAGGGGGGGTACCTGAGCATCGCGACTCGGGGCTCTTACTGGCTCTCCAGCCCTCACCCTCTGGCCTTGTCCACGGCACCGCGACCTGGCATACCAGCGACGGTTGAGACCAGCTCGAGGGCCGGGACCCGAGGACGTAGATTGCCGGCATCTAACCAAATTTGCAAGTACACATCACAAGATAAGGCCCAGTGCCAGGCGCAACCCGCCTAGAGGTAGGGCCCCGTGAGTCCCGCGCTGGCTCACGGGTGCCCAGATACACCTCGCCAGGCCCTACCGTGCCAGCCACGTGTCAGGGCGGGGCTGTACACGCCTCGGGGGCTCCTCCCAGAGGGGAGCCCTCTCCCACGTACCAGTGGAAGCACCATGCTCCGTGCTGGCTGACGACACTGCCGAGGAGCGGCTATGCCCGTACACATACGGAAGCGCTATGCTCCGCGCTGGTTATAAACAACTGAGGGTGGCCCCCGGGCCGCATCAACCTCAGGGAGCCCAGAGCTCAGTGTCTAGCCTCATCGTAATGCCTCCCCTCGGGAGTGCCGCGCGAGGGGGCTGGGCACGGGGGCTGCGCCTGGGTCACGCCCAGACGCACGCCGCCCAGCCAGGCCCCCCGGGCCTGGTTTGTCGCGTGTCTCTCCCCGAGCGGAGCCAAGGTACAAAGGCCGTTTGAGCGTCAAGGGGGACTCCTGAGCATCGCGACTCGGGAGCCTAACTGGTCACGTAGCCCCTCACTCCTTAATTCCGAAAGGCTAATGGCGGTTGAGGTATGCGCGCGGCCGGGCTCTGCAGACATAGAACGGTAGATCCACCCACATCACACCTCCCTACTTGTTGTTCGTGCGCCAAGGGGGACTCCTGAGCATCGCGGCTCAGGAGCCTAACTTGTCACGTAGCCCCTCACTCCTTGGTCCCATCCTGGTTTCCAGTCGGGGCTAACGGCGGCTGAGGTATGCGCGGGGCCGGGCTCTGCCGGCGTAGAACATAAGCAAGTAGGAAGGAAAAGCGTAAATTTCAAGGAATTCAAAAGCAAATATTACAGTCCACACTGTTATCTCAATGCCAAACGCAAGTTTAAATGCCTCCCCGAGGCATGATACATGTGCAAGAATTAAAGGCAGGACAGGAGCCACAACGGAGTCACTTGTCGGCGGTGGACCAGCGCGGAGTGGGTTCGCCTCATGGAGCAGCAGGGTCGGCAGCGCCTTGCTTTGGCTTGGTGCTGAAGGCCTGGAACTTCCCCAGCAGAGCCTCCGCGCGACCCTTCACGGCCTCGGCAGCGGCAGCGGCACGCTCGCTGCTTACTGGCTCCAGCAGGCTGTCGACATCGACACCGGGATAGCGAAGGTAGATGTGGGTGAGGACCCGCGTCAGCGCTGCAGAAGACAGGACACGCGCCTCGGCCTCGGCCGTGGGGCCAAGGCCAAGGGCGACATCTTCAAAAGCATGAACCAGGAAGGGAAGCAGCTTGGCGGGGCCGTCCTCGGTGCCAGCCAGCGGGCTCTCCAGGCCACTGTCGTAAAGCGTCCTCAGCGAGGAGCGAGCCTTCGCCTCCATCTCTCCGAAGGCCACGCGGTCCTCGGCAAGAACCTGGGCCTTGTCGTCCAGCTCGACCTTCCTCGCCCCCAACTCTTGCTCCAGCGCGCCTAGGCGGTCACGGCGCCTCCTGAGCTTGACCTCCCTCTCCTTGACGGCCGCCTCGCGAGCCTTCACGCCTTCTTCCTGATCTTGGCAAAGGCGGGCCTCTTTCGCGAGCTGGTCCCGCGGGCCTTGCAGCTCGTCCTCCAGCGCCTTGCAGCGACCACGGACGTCGACCACCTCCCCCAGGGCTGCGTCACGAGCGGCCTTCACCTCATCGCAATCCATCGAGGCCTGGACCAGCGCCGCCCGAATCGAAGCGTCGGAGCGAATCCATCCTGAAGCCAGCTCCAAGCGCCCGGCCACCAAGCGAGGGTCGGCGCCAAGAAGATCCTGCCGCAGCCGGTCCAGCTCAGCAGCAGCACGATCCAGAACAGCAGGAGGAGTCGGAGAGACAGAAGTCGGTGGAGTAGGAGGAGAAGGCGGCAGCGCGACCACAGCATCCTGAGGCGGAGCCTACTGCGCCCCAACGGCTGTAGTGGCGGCAGCAGGCAAAGGCACCTCGGGAGTCACTTGGGCCATCGGGGCTAAGCTCGCCCCAGCCGGCTCAGCCAGGCCTCGCGAGGACGACCGGGCAGGAGAAGCCCGTGCGTCGCGGTCGCCTTCCTTCACGGGCAGAGGTGCTGCCACGGATGGAACCTCAGGAGCTCCCTTCGGCTTCTTTGCTGCGGGCGCCAGCCTGTCCAAGAGATGTGGACGTCAAGCCTCAGCAGCAGAACAAGAAATAAAGACAAGGATCAAGCGCTTACGGGTCGTCGCCAATGAGCTCAGGCAGCTTTCGGTCAAATTTGAAGCCTGAAAGCCGGTTGGAAGGGTCAACCTTGGGAAGCTCGGGAGCGGAAGGCGCGTCTACGGTCCGCCTCGGGGCCGGGGCAGACCCGCGGGAGATCAGCCCGGTCCTGTCCTTCTTCGGGATCGGGGGCAAGCTCCCGCCGCCCTGCTCGTCATCATCCTCGTTATCATCGCTCAGAAAGAGGCAGAGAGCGCGGGACCTGCACCGGGGGAGGGGAGCCCTTGACTCTCCGTCAGTCGCCTTGGAGTCAGGCCCTTTTTCCCGCTCCCCTCCTTCCTCCTCTTCGCTGGAGTCGTCGGAGGACACGTCCACCGATTCCCCGAGAGTTTCCATGGGCACGGGCCCGTCCCCGTTGAATACGGGCATGGACTCCACTGCCTGCTCCCAGTCGTCGCGGAGGAACAAGGGCGTAGGAGCGCCCTCCAACCTCGCCACATCGCCCCCGACCAGAGATTGGAGGACTGCAGCCAGATCTTCATCGGCCAAGGCCGCGGGGCTCGGATGGGGCCTCCACATGGGAAGTGAGTACTGCCGAAGCGGAGCCAGCTGGTGCTCCAGGAATTCCCTCAGCAGCGACGCGCCGGTCAGCTTCGCCGCCGCCATGTTGGCCGGCCTCAGATCCGCGTCCATCTTCTCCAACACCAGCTTCGCGCGGGGGTCCGCGAACTCCACTCTACCCCAATCGCTGGAGCTCGTGGGTTGCTCCATGGGCAAGATCAGCCAAGGGTGGATGCGCCCAGCATCTGCCAAGACCCACTTGCTCCTGAAGCCCTCAATCCTTTTCCCGGGGATCGAAATGGCAATGGCGCCACCGTACGCGATGAAGCTCGCGCACACGAAAGCAGGACCGCGAGAGGTCCGGAGGTAGAAGTAGTGGCGCAGCAAGGCCACTGAGGGCTGCACCCCTACATGAGCCTCGCAGTAATAGGCAAAGATTGCCAGGAGAAGGACGGAGTTGGGGTGGAGATGCAGAGCCTGTAGCTTATAATGGCGGAGGACAGAGAAGAAGAACTCGGAGAAGGGAGGCACCAGGCCAGCAGCAATGACACTTACGAAGAACGGATAAAAGGTGCTCCCTTGGCCCTCAGGGGTGGCGGAGCCGGCCTTGAAAAACTTCGCCCCGTCGATGCCCCGCGCCGCCGCCATCCGGCGCAACCGGGCGAGGCTCGCCTCCGACATGTTCGGCGAGTCCAGGGCAGACGAGTACCAAGCTCCGGCCGGGGACTGACGAGGCGCCATGGCTTCCTAGGTCATGCGGTCGGAGTAGATCTGGAAATTTTGGAGGAAGGAAGGAGAGGCGCAAGAAAGGGGATCTGAGCAGCAATCGGAGAAAGCAAAAAGCAAAGCCTAGGCAGATGCCGCTCCTTTATCAACTCGCGCGGTTGCTGAGGCGCTCACGTCCAATCAACCGCCACGCGGCGCCCAAGGCCACAGGTGGTTAGGGCCTGCGGCGCTTCGCCCTTGCCCTTTCGCCTCCCTGCACGGCCAAGTCCGGGCGCGCCTTGGGCCCGGGGGCTACTGTCGGCGTTCTGGGAACGGGGGTCCCCAGACTTGCCTGACTGCGGCGTGGCTCAAAGGGGGGCCCAGCACGGCCCATCTTCATCAACACAGACCCAAGACCCTCGCGAGGGGCCAAGCCTTGCGGGGCGGATGACACGGAGCTTCCTCAGGCACGGCCTCATCAGGCTGGCTCGCGAGGAGGTGGAGAGATCAAGGCAGGGTACCTCATGAGGTGCCCGTGACGCAAGCCATGATGACCAAGGGTGCCAGGCGGGCGCCAGCCCGCGCAGTGTCCTCCTTTCCTCTTTGGTGCAAAGGGAGCAAGCGCAGGCAAGAGCATCAAGCAAAGGCACCCGTTTCGGTGCAACGAGACCAAGACCAGTCCAACGGCTGGGAGGAAGTCATTGTGGAGCCCAAGCCAGTGTCACCACCAGAGCCTTTGGCAGGCGGGGACCAACTTTAGTCAGGATAAGTGTACCAGATGTTCCCCTTCAAAATGGCCAATTGTTGGCGCCCTTCCCGCTCAATATTTGGGAAGAGGCCCAGGGCCTTTTCCTATAAATAGGACTAGCCGCCCCCAAGGAAAAAGGGATCGAAAACGGAATCGGAAAGGGATCGAAATCAAAGAGAGAATCGAGAAGAGAGAGAGAGAAGGGTGACCGAACTCCTCCTAGCAGTTCATCCCCTCAGCCAAGAACAGACCCTCGCGAGGCTGTTCTTCCTTGTATTGCTCATCATCGTCAGCCCAAGAGGCAATCCACCACACCACACACTGGAGTAGGGGATTACACCACAACGGTGGCCCGAACCAGTATAAACCCTGTGTCTCTTGTGTTGTTCTTTCCATAGCTTAGATCTTAGCGAGGCGGAGGGGTGCAGGTAGGTAGAAGGCGAAATCTCCGCGCGCACCCCAGTGTTCGAACCTCAAGGGTCTGCCGGAACCCGAAATCCAACAGTCCCCTTAACCGATAGATAGGCCGGTACACCTACAATCCCCTACATCTGCTAGCCCATCATGGAAAGGTTTCCCACAACTTACTCAACTATGCCAAAGCCCATAATGGCTTGTGGCTGCACACGGAAGTTTCTACCATGAATAATCTTATGATCCCTTTGAGCTTGGGTGGCATTCCATAGGATGATCACACGGGTACTTCGGGATATCCCAGGACAACGCTGGATTGCTCCAGGTGCCCAGACAACCACTTGGTGCTCCAGGGTGCCTCAACCAATCCACCCAGATGTGTATTAAAGTAGCCACCTTAAGTTAACCATTAATTAAAACTCTCACATCTGTCATGGATCACTCAAACCAAACCACGTCTACGAGCATAGCATAGCAGTATAAGCATAACGTAGAAGTAACTCCCAGGGTTTGAAATTAAAGGCAATAGGTTCTACCTCATCAACTACTTCCCAATACCCACATGTTATCAAGCCTACTCATGCAATATTTGAGGGTTGAAACTAATGCACAGAACCGGGTAATAAAGGGGTATGATCAAAGTGTTACTTGCCCTGGTGACGATCTGAAAACCCTAGTGATTTGTAGTAGCATGCTTCGCACTCTGGAAACTCCATCG
Organism: Triticum aestivum; assembly: GCF_018294505.1. Taxonomy (NCBI): domain Eukaryota; kingdom Viridiplantae; phylum Streptophyta; class Magnoliopsida; order Poales; family Poaceae; genus Triticum; species Triticum aestivum. The sequence continues at coordinate 275,690,613 of NC_057806.1, forward strand.
TAAACAAACAATAGCATACATAAGAACTCAAGCATAATATTCAAAGGTAAACTCAAGAGAAAAGATCCAAATTGAAAGTTCAACTAAAGAGCTTTGATTTGCAAAAAGAATCAATTGAATTGGAGCTATGAAACTCAAACTGCGGTCAAAAGAAATTTGAATTCAAATCTGCTTGAAACCAAATTTTAATTTGTTAAAACCATGTTCAAGTTCATTATCTGGAAAGAGGGGAACAAGACGAAGATTTTGGCGTTGGTTTCATTGGATTTGGACAAACGAGCAAAAAGTAATGAGGGTTTAAAGATTAGGGACTAATCTGTGATAAAAGAAATCGCGGATAGGTCCTTGCTGAAAAACAAAATAAAAAGAAATACCTAACGAACGAACGTTCACTATGAAAACATGACGAACGAATATGTTCGTTAACAGAGATTAACGGGTGAATGTTCGTCAAATAATGAACCGAAAAAGAAAATCGTCGGTTTTTACCGGTTAAGCGGACTTCGCCGGCGGTGGTCAATGGTGAACAGCGCGGCGGCTCCGGCGAACGGCGAGGCCGCGCGGCACGGGGCTGCGGGGTGGCGGCGCAGCGACGGGCGGCGGCGCATCGAGACGGCAGCGGCTATGGGGCAGCCGGCGGCGGCGACTTGGGCGGTGGCGCGGTTTAAGGAGGAGGGGCGGTCGGGTCCGGTTAAAGGGGGCCGAGGGGTTGCTTGGGCGACGAGGCGGCGGAACGGGAGTCCGGCTTGGACTCCCCTAGCGGCGGCGACGGGACTCCTCCGCCCGGGAGGAAGGCGACACGGGCGACGGGCCGGCTCAGCTGAGCCTTTGGCCCAGTCGGGCGACGTAAAGTTTTTTTAATAAAATTTCGCCTAAAAGAAAAATCCTAATAAGACAGAAAAAAATAAAAATACCAGAAATAATTTTCACCGTCTAAATCTAATATTTAGAACAAATTAAACATTTTTTGGCCTAAAAATGCAATTTTAAAAAATGCATATTTTTCTAATTCAAATAAAATAGCAAATAAAATGCAAATAAAATATTAATTTGATTTTAAAATTTCTCCTCCAATATTCCTCTCTTTTGAAGAAGTCATTTTATTTTATCTCATTTATTTTATCATTGGAAAATAATTGGAGAGAAAAAATATTAAAATCAAATTGATCCTCTTTTAAAATTTGAGAAAAATTCAAATATGAAAATTTGTGAAACCTCCAACTCTCTCCTTGGGTCCTTGAGTTGCTTAAGATTTTTAGGATTTCAACCAAAATGCAAATAAAATATGATATGCACATGATGACCTATGTATAACATCCAAATTGAACATTGGGATGTTACAATGTTTTAAAATGACAAGAAATGACGTCCGACCTTCAGTTGCGCGTAATTCGACGTATACACAAAAACGCGACAGAAGTTCATAGTGAAAACAACGAGAAGTTCAAGTACCACAAGGAATGCATTTTAGGTGAGAATAAAAGTATAGAAAAATAAAAGCTTAAAAAGTTTGTTGAAAGTAGTTCAAGTGCTCTTCCCGCGGAAGTTAAAAAAAATTGCGAGAGAGGTTCACTTTTATTTCCATGTTCGAAAACAAAACAAAAAAAAAATTGTTTTTTCATGTCTTAAAATAATTCTCTCAATCCAGAAATAAGTTCAGTTTATTATTTCGGAGCAATTTGATTTCAAAAAGAAACTAAAAAATTCAAATTATAAAAATGGAAGAAGTTCATGTACTACATGGTGTGTGTTTAATATGAGAAAAATGAATTAAAAGGCAAGGTTTTCCTCGTCACTAAAGAATGGAAACAAGAAGTTAAAAAATTAAATAACAAAGAATTTCAACTTTTAATAATAGAGCACTTCAAAATTTCATAAAAATATTAAGAAATAAACCAGGAAGTCCATATTAAAAAGTTGGAGAAGTTCGATGATTATAGAAAATTCAGATTTCCTCGTTATTAAAGAATGGAAACAAGAAGTTCAAAAATTAAATAACAAGAAGTTCAACTTTTAATTATAAAGCGCCTCAATATTTCATAAAAAAGATTAGGAAATAAAACTAGAAAGTCCATATTAAAAAGATGAAGAAGTTCGATGATTATATAAAACTCAGATTTTCCTTGTTATTAAAGAATGGAAACAAGAAGTTCGAAAATTCAATAACAAGAAGTTCAACTATTAATAATAGATCGCTTCAAAATTTCATAAAAAGGGTTAAGAAATTCAAATTGATATTCATAAAAAAACTCAGATATTTTCATGTAACAGAGAGAAGTTCAGATTGATAATTGCCAGAAGTTCACGTAGTACACGGTGTGCATTTTGTATTAAAAATAATAAAAAAGGAAAGACTAAAAGTTTTGCTGTTATAAGTTCCAGTCCTCGGTCGGAGAAATTTAAAAAATTATTGTGAGAGAGGTTTGTACAAAAACAATATTATTTGTGTAACACTGACGAATGGATGAGAAAAAAAATTGCAAACGGAAATACGTCACAGAAGTTCAACATGAAAACAGCAGGAAGTTCAACTACTGCACTAAATGAATTTCAGATGAAATTTTTTTAAAACCGTCGCGAGTATGAAAAAATGATCAACACGGGAAAGTTGCGTGTTTACGGCAGCTTTCCAGCGGTATATCACTTGCTCAATTGCGGTGAGTGGATGGAGAGCTACGAGCAAAAATAGCACGTGAAAAATAGAGTGAAGTTCAAGTAGACATGCCGAGAAGTTCAAGTTCTTCACACGGTGCATTTTCGAAGAATATGTTTTACGATAAAGGCAGAACGCATGATCTCATCGTTTTCAAAATTACTTGAAAACGTCTAGGAACTAGAGAAAACCATCAACACGAAAAATTTCGCATTTTCCATAGCTTTTCAACGGTATATTATTTGTCCCGTTCCGATAAAGTTTGTAAAAATTATGGCGAAAATACGTTTTTAGCCATTTTCACAATTGACATGAAACCGTAATGAATTGGGCGAAACAATATATGCCAAAAAGTTTCGCATTTCCTCAAGCTTTCCAACGCCATATCATTTGCTGCATTCGGACGTATGGTTAAAAAATAGATCAAAAATGCTAACTCGGTGAACTTGTACTGTTTTCTAAATTACTCTTAAACCGTTCAAAATTTGAAAAACATTCAACATGAAAAAGTAGCGCATTTTCACAAGCTTTCCAACGCCGTATCGTTTGCCTCAATTGGATTATCCGTTTAAAAATGACATCGAAAATACGAACTCGGCTGTTCGGTTTGCGAAATTTTACGATTTTTCAAATTACTCTTTAACCATAGGGAACTGGAGAAAACTTTCAACATGTGGAAGGAGCGGTTTTGCAGCAGCTTTCCAACGCCATATTATTTGCCTCATTTCGATAAAAGGTTTAGAAATGCGATCAAAAATACGATTCACGTTTTTTGTATGAAGAAAAAACGGTTTTCAAAACTGCTCTTAAACCGCTTACATTTTGCCAAAAATTTAACTTGGGTCATGATACTGGTGTCCATAGCTTTCCAACGGTATATCGCAAGCCCCGTTTGGGCAATGTTGGCGAAAGTTCAACCTAGCACAAGGGGAAGTTCAGGTCGAACAACACAGGCAGTAAAATTGAAAAAAAATGCAATTCCATCACGACCCGAGAGCAAAATCCGCCAACGAGCAAGATTTTTATTTAAACGGGCATTTAATTGTTAATAACCGTTTCTAGATCACACTTACATCATACAGAACACGACTAACCAGAATAATTCACGCGGGAGTCACGATTGCGAAGATAGCCCGAAGGCCGGGTTCCTACAAAGGAAAGTTCAAGCGTGTAACTCAGGAAGTTCATGTTGTGATCAGAATAATATTCTGATCCCGTGATCAGAATAGTGTTTATGTATGTATATATATATAATATTATATATATGTGACAGAGCTATTCTGTTACTAGTAACAGAATATTATTTTGTTACTCCTCAGCCCTATAAGGCCCGATCTGTAGTTTCTGAATCGGTAAACTATAAAAACACAAAACGCCCCAGCCCAACCCCTGTAGCCCGTTCGTCCCACTCCTCTCCATCACCCAGCGTGCCCCATGCCCCACCCCCACACTAACCGGCCGCACCCCACCTCCGCCGACGAGCCGCCTCCCCACCTCCCGCCGACACGCCGCCCTCCACCTCCAGCCGACGCGCCACCCCCGACCTCCCACTGACGTGCTGCCCCCCCCCCCCCACCTCCCGCCGACGTGCCGCCCCCTCTAGCTTCCGGTGATGAGCCGCTCCTCGACCTCCCGCCGAAGCATCGCCGCCTTGATCTGCACGGCGCAGGCGTCCCTCCTCTCTGCCACCTCCCCCGCATCGATGCTGCCCGGCGTCTCACCCCGGGCCACCACACACCATCTTCCATAGCCTTCGGTGCCGTACAGGCTTCTCCGGCCGCCGCGCTGCCTGGATCCAATGAGGCTGCGTCGCACCGGCCTCGGATCCACCTGCCTCCACGCCATCACCTACATGTGCCAGCCCCGGCCCCGGGTCCCCCTCCAACCCAATTCGTGCCATGGACAATGTCAGTTCAACTTGTGCACTTACTACAATGATTGCTTCTGAAGTCTGATTATTGCCACTGATTTCTTGTACTGCCTTCCATGAAATAACCTGACAAAAGAATACTTGATATTGTGCACTAAGCTGAACAAGTGTTGTCAGTACATGTTTATTTGTAAAAAATATTGTCAATTAATGAAAAAGGCAAAACACAAAATAGAAATTGTTCTCTTTTCTGTACTAAACTCAAATATTAGTTCGGTATGTATTCTATCATCAGTTCAAATAGAAGAAATTCCTTTTTCTTCAATGTGTATTCTATCGTCAGTTCAGTGTGTATTTTTGTTCTTTGTTCTCTAGTACACAGATAAGAAAATATAGTTAGTGCATGAAAAGAGAATTTCTATACTAAACTCAGTATTAGTTTGTTGTGTGTTCTATTGTCAGTTTGGTGTGTAAATTTATTCATTCTCATGATTTTATAAAACCGCATGCACTCTATGTACAACTAAGTTCAGTCAAAAGGTTCATTTTGTAAAATGAGTATACCTGGCGCACAGGACATGCGCAAGCATCCCTCAGTTCATGAACATGACTGACTGACTGGCACCTCAGTTTTCCAACACATGCACACATACAGTTTTGAAGGAAAAAATGGTTTGAATTAAAAACATTAACCAGTATGAATTAAAAACAATAATCAGTTCAAAATAAAAAAATGATTAGTTTGAAATAAAAGAAATGATTAGTTCAAATTAAAGAATGCCACCGCATTGTCCAACCACCACACGGTCTCCGTCTTCGCGGTGTGGCATCGTCCATGGTGGCCTGTTCCCCCACCGCGGCCACCCGTCCTCAAACGCCCTCACCGAAGCCTTCAGTTCAATCCACCTCCCATTGCTAAAAATCTTTTCCTTCAGTTCCACCGTACCTAGAAAATCAGTTCAATCCATCTCTATATTTTTGAAAACATGTACACCCCGATTTCCATCTAGGAGAACAACCATTTTCTGGAGGATTTTTTTAGTAGTGTCCTTTTTTGCTGTTGATGCTATCTAATTTCAGTAGTGTCCTATTTTGCTGTCGATCACGTCCTCGGCATCCACGAGCGCGAGCACCCCATGTCTGGCGGTGAGATGAAGGCCACCCATGATCCCTGCTTCCGTCATCACTTCCACCTCGTGTGAGTTCGCTGCCCAGAACAAACACGGCCACCTACAGTTCCCGGTGGCTGCCTTGGCCACCTTCGGCCACGAGCTCGTCCACTATGGTTACTTGCAACTGTCCAAGTGGAGCGCGGACATCAGTCCAAGTAGAATCGCGGCCACCATCTTCACCAAGCGCTGCACAACCATCCAACTCGAGCACACACAACAGTCCAAGGTGATGCATCATCACTCATCGATTCAGCATCTTTTTATTAGTTTGAATTCTGCAAGTCTCAATTATATGCAAGCTTGCTACCTATTGAGCACTGCGTTGGTTTTCCCTTGAAGAGGAAAGGGTGATGCAGTAAAGTAGCGTAAGTATTTCCCTCAGTTTTTGAGAACCAAGGTATCAATCCAGTAGGAGATCATGCTCGAGTCCCACGCACCTACACAAACAAATAAGAACCTTGCAACCAACATGATAAAGGGGTTGTCAATCCCTTCACGGTCACTTACGAGAGTGAGATCTGATAGATATGATAAGATAATATTTTTGGTATTTTTATGATAAATAGAAATAAAGATGCAAAGTAAAATAAACGACAATAGAAATAGCTAAGTGTTGGAAGATTAATATGATGGAAGATAGACCCAGGGGCCATAGGTTTCACTAGTGGCTTCTCTAAAGAGCATAAGTATTACGATGGGTAAACGAATTATTGTCGAGCAATTGATAGAATTGAGCATAGTTATGAGAATATCTAGGTATGATCATGTATATAGGCATCACGTCCATGACAAGTAGACCGAAACGATTCTGCATCTACTACTATTACTCCACACATCGACCGCTATCCATCATGCATCTAGAGTATTAAGTTCATAAGAACAGAGTAATGCTTTAAGTAAGATGACATGATGTAGAGGGATAAACTCATGCAATATGATATAAACCCCATCTTTTTATCCTCGATGGCAACAATATGTGCCTTGCTGCCCCTGCTGTCACCGGGAAAGGACACCGCAAGATTGAACCCAAAACTAAGCACTTCTCCCATTGCAAGAAAGATCAATCTAGTAGGCCAAACCAAACTAATAATTCTAAGAGACTTGCAAAGATAAACCAATCATACATAAAAGAATTCAAAGGAGATTCAAATATTGTTCATAGTTAAACTTGATCATAAACCCACAATTCATCGGATCTCGACAAACACACCGCAAAAGAATATTACATCGAATAGATCTCCAAGAAGATCGAGGAGAACTTTGTATTGAGATCCAAAGAGAGAGAAGAAGCCATCTAGATAATAACTATGGACTCGAAGGTCTAAAGTAAACTACTCACACATCACCGGAGAGGCCATGGAGTTGATGTAGAGGCCCTCCATGATCAATGCCCCCTCCGACAGAGCTCCGGAAAAGGCCCCAAGATGGGATCTCTCGGGTACAAAAGGTTGTGGCAGTGGAATTAGGTTTTTGTGGTGCTCCTGGATGTTTACGGGGTACGTGGACTTATATAGGAGGAAGAAGTAGGTCGGTGGAGCAACGAGGGGCCCACGAGGGTGGAGGGCGCGCCTAGGGGGTGGGCGCGCCCCCTGCCTCATGGCCTCCTCGATTGTTTCTTGACTCCCACTCCAAGTCTCGTGGATCATGTTTGTTGAGAAAATCACGTTCCCGAAGGTTTAATTCCGTTTGGACTTCGTTTGATATTCTTTTTCAGCGAAACACTGAAATAGGCAAAAAAACAACAATTTGGGCTGGGCCTCTGGTTAATAGGTTAGTCCCAAAAATGATATAAAAGTATAAAATAAAGCACATTAACATCCAAAATAGATAATATAATAGCATGGAGAAATAAAAAATTATAGGTACGTTGGAGACGTATCAAAGCTTGCCAACGATGCGGCCAGCATGCTTACATCATTTCAACCACACAAAATGATGAGGACATGACTACCTTGGATACGACCAAAAATATTGCATACATGTATATTTGTGAGGTGTTTTCTAATGCAAACTATGCAATAATTTATTTATGTCATCCAGGACAAAAATACTTCACAAATTTTTGTGCCATGTCTAATTGCAGGTGTATGGGACATTTGTACAATCCACATATGAAGATAAGGGAAAAAGAGAAGTTTAGATGCTATTCAAAAAGTCCTCTCATGTTACTTTTGGGCCAAGAGAAGATAGAGTCCAAGTCTCTCACGTTCTGAATTCAGATTCGGACTGCACAGACATACCTAACTCAAAACGCCAACAACTTTTTCATACGGACTCCGAATTGGGTGATTCTTTTTTTGTTTGAAAGTAGATTTCGTGCTCTTTCCAACACAATTGGATTCACCTTCAAATTCATCCGGAGCGTTGAGTTATGGACAAAACAATCTGACGTTGCAGCAGAATCCGAGTCAAACTACAAGCCCAAAGGTGTTGCATCACCTCCACTTGGGCCCATGAGCCTTGTACGACCTAGGGTTAGTTTTAGGCTGCCTTGGGACGTCCTCCCACCTCCTTGGCCGCCACCTCTTGCTCCTATATAAGTAGATCCATCTAGTAGCTTTTTTCTGGGGTTTTGTTTAGATTAAAGTTCGACATAGCTGCAGTGTTCAATGACCAGACAAAGGCGTCATAGAACCCCACCTTGATCAATAAAGCTTTCCTCTTATATTCGCAATATCCAGATTGCAATCTTAGTTTCTTGCTTGTTCTTCGTTTGCCTGCAGGAAAACAGACCTTCGTGGTCAGGTTGATCGTGTTCCGGTGTGGTCAATAACCTCTCGAAGTTGGTTTAGCGATTGCTAAGGCATGCCGTCCTCGCACGATCGTAGTCGTATCATCAAAGTCGACTTCCTCCAAAACGATAGCCACTATCTCATCGAAAGACGGGACACCTTTGCCTCTATCACAAAGAGAACAAGTCCATGAGATGATCATATAATTAAGTTTGAATTACTACATGGTCCATGTGTTTAACTGCAAAGTCCATGTATTACTACATAAGAAGTACAAAAATTACTCTGCAGGCATATAAGTTACGATGTGTCGGAAAAGTTCAATTCATCCACGCACTTCAGTTCAAAACAGAATAGAATACAAAATTGTCAACTTATCCTCCAACATCCGGTGATGCTCCCCCGCGACCACTCTGCCTTCTCCCGAATGGTGCTACACCGCCACCACGTACAGGAAGTTCGCTGCCACCACCCTGTCCGTTCAATGTCGCCGCCATGGGCGCATCCCACTCCAACGCCATTGCTTATGCTTCAGTAGCAAACAGTGCAGCCTGCTGGAGGAGTCGCGGGGTCGAGGACCTCCAGCTCAATAGTACAACTTCTTGCTCTGTGGTAGGTCGCTCAAGGAGCTGCCTGTCGACCACTCCTTGCTGCAAGCTGCTGCACCTACGACTGTCCGGCACAGCCGCTGCTGATGCATGCCCTCCACTATGCAGCTACCAATTGTTGCTATTGTTACCTCTATTTTCTATCTGAAGTTCAGTTCTAGTGCGGTGATGGAGAATGTTGAACGTTTGATTTTGTCATGTTGAATAATAATACCGCTGAGCACCCTACAATTTTTTTGGCTTGAGTGCGATTTACAGCCAGTTATGCCTTCCTGTCATGCTACACATGCGAACTGAAAAACTGTAGAAATGAGAATTTAGTAATGTTTTGGAGAGCATAACTTCCCGAGTGGCAAATTTGATCTGTACCCGTAAGTACATGATTAATATTTTAGGATGTGTGGTTCCAGTAAGTACATGAGTACTATTTAGCAAGTTTGATTGCTTCTGAAAACTGAAAAAGTCAGTGTGTACTGATGCATTCAAATTGTGCTGTGTTTTTTCAGGAAAAAACTTTTGTCAGGTTTTTGGTGGCCAGGTATTATTGATATGGAGATGAATAACTATGCGCTTCGGTTGTTCTTCTGGAAAAGACAAGTTGCCATGCTTTACTTTATGAGCTTTCTAATTTGAATACTTCTAAGTTACTGTTTGCTGCTACAAGTGAATTGCGCAAGTTCAATGGGTGTCGTCGAGCATGTTTAGAAGTATTCCCTTCGTACAAAAGTGTGATTTTTTCAGTATTCTGTATATTTCATTTGGCAGAGGCCTCGTGTTATCTTGTGGAGCTTTATAAATGTACTGTAATTACACTTTTAAGGCCCTAAGAGTTCATTATACCATACATGTGTGGCCATTCAATATTTGTACTTCTTTACTTTTTTATATTTCATTTCGTCGTTGTCCTTGTCGAGTCCTCATCATCGGGGTAAGCACCCTAGCAACCTTGGCTGACTACTCATCCTCCACCCACGGTTGCTAAAGCTCGATTCATTTTTATATGATGTGATCCATTGAGATGGCTGACGATGTTGTGCTCCATTGCAGCTCAAGAATGCAGGCGACAAGTCCGAGGACAAGAAGAAGAGGAAGAGGAGGTTCTGAGAGTGTCATCTGTGCATCGTAGATAACATCACCTCCGCCGCTAGTGGCACCACCACTGCTAAGTACAGTATGTAGTACTCCCTCTGTCCAAAAAAACTTGTCCCAAGCTTGTCTATCAAGTGGATGTATCTAATACTAACTTAGTGCTAGATACATCCATTTAAGGGACAAGCTTTTTCGGACGGAGGGAGTAGGAATTAAGCTGGTGCAGTAACTTCGTGCCATGCCACCCTTGTTAACTCACACTCGTGGGAACCTGCTGTGAATTTGCTGCTGATGAAGCTTTTGCGGACGTCATGTGTGGTCCGGATCTCTTTTGTTCATGTTAGATAATCGAAACCTGAGATGATTTGGTTTGGTTTGCGAAGAACATGGCTACACTTTGTGGTTGATCTAGTCTCATCGGTTATAACCTTGTGACGTGTCTCATTTCTTTTGCACTATATGCCTACTTCCTCTACATAAGTCCAACACATGTTTGGTGTAGCGTTTCTGTCTTGGTAGGTGGTGTTGAGCAGGGCCTGCCCGATTTTGATTGAGCAAGAGTAACTGAACTAAAATTTTATACTGTTTCTGCACTTTTTAATGTTTGAACTACTGTTTTCATCAAGCAATCTAGTTTACCATGTTTGAAAAATATGGTGACCTTTAGAAAGCACTCTTGCTCAGTTTTCTGGATTACAAAAACATACAACATGGCTTTACCATGTTTGAAAAACATAGTAAAATTTCAAGTCGCAAAACAAGAGAAGTTGAAAACATCGTTGCAAAAAATTACACATGAAAAATTTTCTTTTAGAAAAAATATCACTCGTTCAGCGATATAACCTATGCAAGTTTGAGGACTATGATACCGTAAACCGTTGAAAAGTTATGACGAAAATGATACCGAAAAAACAGAGTAAAGTCTAGTATGTGAAAACACGCTCAATACAAACCCATACAGACATCAGTTCAAGTGCTCTTTTTTGAAACCTTTTAAAATTACTCTATGGAAAATAAATCAGTACAGACACACACATAGATCATTATAAGTACACTTTTTTCTGACGGGAAAACAGCACTACGTGTCTCACTGTATTGATTTTTTTTCGATACCATAAAGGCACAATGGTGATGACACCGTCAGTAAGGATAAGGATGAGAAAGAAAATTAAAAATTAAAACTAAAAGAACATCGATTGATTATTTTTTGAGAAGTACAAACTCTCTAGTACCATAAACTAAAAATTAAAAATTGCATCAGTTCTGACTCAAGGGAGATCAAATTTTCAAGAAAAGATTGTAGCAGTAAAAGTTCGGAGGTAAAAGGCAACTTAATAAATGGAAAAAACCACAAGTTCACAACTACAAAAGTTGTATGTTCAAACATGACGGCTCAGATAAGTTTGGAAAAAAGCTCAAACAAAAGAAAAGCCCACGAAAACTCAAATGGTAAAAGTTCAACTCACAAAACGCGAGAAGTACAAAACATCGTTGTAAAGAAATTTGAGTTTATAAAAAGGAACACACAAAACATTTTCTTTTCGAAAAAATATCATTCAGTTCAATGATATAAACCATGCAAGTTCAAGCACTATGAAAATCATAAACCATTGAAAAGTTACGAGGAAAAGCCGTACCAAAAAAAGAGAGTAAAATCTAGTCTGTGAAAACACGCTCAGTACAAATCCATATAGACATTAGTTCAAGTACTTTTTTGGAACCATTCAAAACTACTCTATGAAGGCTGGACATGGGAGAAGGGATCAGGGGCACCATAATAGATCCGCAGAATCACAAATCGGTCAAAACGAAATTCCACAGCTAATTAACCTAACTAAAAAGAATTTGTTTAATTTCCGGTGCATGATGTATTATTCAGGCTCTGCTTTGCTCCAGGAAGATTTACATCTTTCGGTGCATCATTTCCTTCCCCTTTTGCAGTTGATTCGTTTGCTCTGTGAATAATGCATGCGATGGAGATGAACATCACAACCAATTACTGCTTATTACTGCTGCTAGTGCAGGCATGCATCTGTGTCACTAATGATTCACAGCTTGGATGGATTGGGGTCATAATAATGACCAGGCTTCAAAACTTCCCTGCTTTGTCCTATGCAAATACAACTCCGTTTAATTGCAAGTTTACAATGCATCTGCTTCATTTGCATCGATCGAAACAGTAATAATAATCTTCACACAAATTCGCAGTGCAGGCTTGAACATCACACTCCGGGAGTCATTCAAAGTTCCATCCAGAGTCTAGACTGGGTAACACAATTTCAAGATGAGAGGCACATGCCGTCTTCTTCTTGTCGTCGTGGCGCTGGCGATCCTATCGCCGTCGCTGTGCCCCGCGGCCGGTGCATGGGGCATCTTCTCCTCCTCCTCCTCGACTAAAACCACGAGCTAGACCATCACTGCGCCGACACTGCCCGACGATGACGGCGGCAGGACGGTGGTCGACTTCCCGACGTAAGGCGGCGGCTGGCCGAGGGGCGTGGAGGTGCTGGAGGGCGCACGACGTAGGATCACCGGCCCAGCCTCCTGCTAGGGCGAGGCGTACCGCGGCCTCTTCGCCAGCTGCGCCCACATCATGTCCGGCAAGGAGCGCCAGTCCAGGCTTGCGTGGCGCCTCAGCGCCCGCTACCAATAGGAATCCGGCCGCCCGCCGCTGCCGCCCTACCACGAGCGCTCGCGCATGGTGCACTGCCACAAGCGCCTCTCCCGAGCATGAGGAGAAGGTCTTCCTCAAGGCCAACACCCTCTGCCACCATCTCCAGTACGCAATCCACCATAATCGTCTTGGTCTTCCTCCTCCGATGGAGGATGAATTTTTTGACTGGTCTCTGAGTTGTGTGTCCGTATCTGCAGGGCGGAGGCGTGCAAGCAGAGCACGGAGCGGTTGGTGAATGACCTGACCCGGTCGGCGGCGAGGGCGAGCGAGAAGCTGTCGGCGATCAAGGAGAGGTCGGACCAGATCATCCAAAAGTCGAGAAAGCTCCACGGCTCCATGTCGTCGATCGTGTCACAGACCGAGCACCTATCCACGGCGTCCAACCACCTCAAATCCCGGATCGGCAACGTGCTGGACTGGCTGGCAGAACGGGCAGTGTCGGTGTCAAAACCGGCGGATCTCGGGTAGGGGGTCCCGAACTGTGCGTCTAGGCCGGATGGTAACAGGAGGCAGGGAACACGATGTTTTACCTAGGTTCGGGCCCTCTTGATGGAGGTAAAACCCTACGTCCTGCTTGATTAATATTGATGATATGGGTAGTACAAGAGTAGATCTACCACGAGATCAAGGAGGCTAAACCCTAGAAGCTAGCCTACGGTATGATTGTTGTATATGGAGTTGTATCGACTAGCCTGGCCTCGGTTTATATAATGCACCAGAGGCCTAGGTTAACAAGAGTCCTAGCCGAATACGCCGGTGGGGAGAAGTCCTTGTCTTGATCGCCAAGTCTTGTGGAATCTTCCTTTTATGCGGCAGTTGTCCGAACTGGCCCATGAGTATACGGCCACGGGGGTCCTTGGCCCAATCTATCAGATCGGGAGATGACGTGTTGAGTACCCCCTAGTCCAGGACACCATCAGTAGCCCCCTGAACCGGTCTTCAAGTTAGGGACGCTCCTCGATTCTTCCGAACTGTTCTTGATCTTCGGTCGTCGGTCTTAAAAACTGGTTCAACGAATCTTCTTTATCTTCGATCTTGAGGATCGCCGAAATGCATTCGACGAGTTTACACGTCGGGTATCCGAGGAGCCCCTTTAAGTTTATGGCCTTTATCAATGCCTTGCTATTTTTATGCCACACCTCAGGTTTGAGTTTGTTCCCGAGCGGCAGCATCCTCTTGCGTCCGAGCTCCAACGCCGGACTGCATTCAAGGTATCTTTAGCAGCCGAGCACCAACGTCGGACCGCTTCCCAGCTCTAACGCTGGAATGTATCCGAGCTCCAACACCGGACTATGTATCCGAGCTCCAACGCCGGACTATATCCGAGCTCCAACACCGGAATATGTATCCGAGCCCCAACGCCAGAATGTATATCCGAGCTCCAACGCCGGACTGTATCCGAGCTCCAACGACGGACTATATCCGAGGTGTCGTAAATCACCTTGGTTCAAAGAAGTTTGAAGGAGTTTAGCCGAGCTTAATGCCGAAAATGCCCTTTATGGAGCCAGCCGCTAGCGCCCGAGCTTTATGCCGGACTGCTTCCGAGGTGGTGCACCACCCCAAATGTGGGCCGATTTTTGTCAATATTTTTGATTGGTGCAATTTATTCTCTGCTGAGATATATAGCCAGTAGCCCTCAAGGTGGGTATCGGTCTAAAACCCGAGATGCACATGAAGGATGACATAAGACCGCTGATCCCAGTAGCCGCTGAGACTCAGGTCGATTTGCAAAATCGGCCTGAGGATCAAGTCCTAGCTCGGCAGAATACTTCGGGACACTAAAAGCGGCGTGCTCAGTCCTCGAGACTCAGGTTGGGTGCGGCCGACCAACCTGAGGATCAAAATCTCCTCGAAAACTATATTGCACATAAAATTTTCTGCATTGGACAAGCAATGCAGTAGCCCCCGAGACACTGGTCGGGTGGCAACGCGAGATCAGGGGATCAATATGCCCCTTTAATATTTGTAAATAATAAGCCCGAAGCCCAGTAGCCCCTGAGCCTTAATGCGGGCACGGGTGGCCGAATTAAGGATCGATATCCATAGTAAAATCACAAATTATGTGTAATGACTCTATGTATTCAAGTACTTTACATCATTAATGCTCGAATCCGCATTGTACAAAACTTTGTTGACCGACCATCGGCTTCCACCTCCTTGGCCATTAGCTGAGGAGTGTTTGTCCTACTATATAAAGCCTTTATGAGGGCAAGGATTACGACAAACAAGGCAATCTGGTCATACGGTTTTATAAACAAAGGTACGCAGAGAGATATGTTATATTTACAGTTTAACATAAGAAATGTCCTCTAAAGAAAATGGTCCCGCTATCGGTTTCTTCCTTTGGGTTGTCATGCTAAGCATGATCATTAAACCTCAGCTCTAATGTAAGAGCAAAATATTGAGGATTTAGTTTGGGAGGCCAGTTAATAGCCCCCGGTAGTGTTCGGCGGCAGTCGGGGTCAAGCCGTAAACACTTCAGCCAATATTATGAACGGCCCATCATTTAACATAGTCATCGGATCGCTGACCAGTTTACGCTTATTGTGAAAGTCAGTTTTCGGCTTTCTCCACTGAGGTGCTTAACCATGTGAGCTGGAAGCACAATCGCAGTGGTTCTCCCTTTGCACGCCTAGCCGAACAAAACGGAACGTAGGAAGCAAGTGCAGGAGCCGGGCAATCCAACTATTGACCGAAGACACAATTCGAAACCGATGCATATATAGCAATATCTGAGAATGTTTTTGCCGAATCCCTAAAGGTGTCCGGCGTTGCACTGCGAGACTAATGCTGGAAAAGCACAAATAGTTTTAAAAGTGCCAAAAAGCTTGGAAAACCAAGAAACGTCAGTAAAAACATGACGTCCGAACAATATCAAGTGTTCAGTGCCAATCCGAAAGTTGGTCTTAGAAAAAAGAAGTGCTTCTGTCGTGTTTTAACATGATACATCCTATCTCAAGACTTTGAGCGGGTCAGCCTACGGTTTCAACCTCCTATCCCGAGGGTGGAGTACTTCTCATCAGGCCAGTTTAGCAAACTAAACTCTAGCGGCTTTGAGAGAGAAATTAGGCTCCCCGGCTAGTGACCGCACACTCGTGTCAAAAAAAGGAGTGATAAATAATAATAAAACTTTGCAACGACTAAGAAGAAGAACACTTATTATAAAACGGCTCAAATAAACTTAAGAGCCCCCAAGTGACTTGGGTAGAAGAATGATTGCATGTACCGAAGTACTTATATCATATCTATATTCAACCGAACTTTAAACGCGTCTTAACCGACCGTCAGCTTCTCCCTCTTCGGTCAAGGACCGAAAAGTGTTATGTACTCCATCGGTCGAGAATATCGACGGTGTTTCCAATAACCAGGCAATCAGGCCATAAGGCTGTAACAGACAAAGCGCGCTCAGGGAACTTATGCTATATTACCGTGAAGTGTAAGAAGCATCTTCGAAGAAAATAGTACCCCCGCCGATACCTCTCTTCGGTGCTCATTGTTATTATGAGACTTGTGCAATAGATTTTTTGTACTCATGAGTTCCGTTGTGTGCCGACCATCATTGAAAACTATAAGAGCGCTAGCTTTCGGCTTCACCCAGTCTAAGGTCCGGCTCGGTTGACCCGATCGTGACAATCGCAGAGGTGCTCCCTTTACTCCCTAGCCGAACAATCGGGAAGTAGGGGTAAACACAGGAGCGAGGCAACCCAGCTTGCAAATCGCTTAAGTCAATATGGTGCATATTATGGCGTAATACACGAACAAGGAACGAAGCCGTACAAGTATAATCATATGCAAGAGGAAAAAGCTTCATGAAGGAAGCCCCCAAGTAAACGGGGTATTTGATTTTGTGCGTCACAAACAAAGTTTGGACAAGGAAAAAAATTTACAAGCAACTTTTTTCCAAAAAAGTATAATGCTTGGTCGAGCCGAACACAAGTTAAAAATTTAAAACTTTGAGCATGAAGGCAACTTAGCTGGTTAATGTGTTCGGTATTGATGACGCGGTCCGAGCTTGATGCGGGACAAGGTGCCATCCCCCAAGCCGGTCCCGAGGTGGCGGAGCAAAGAGCTCGGCACTCCGAAGTGGTGACATAGCACGGTCAATGCAGGCCGGCAAAGTGATGCCAAAGTCCCCGACATGGGGTAATGAAGTGTTGACGAAGCCCCCCGTCCAGCCGAGGTGACGCCAAAGGATATAGTCCGGCTTGATCATTTTCCTGTGCCACATAAAATAGTGCAAACCGGAGATAATAGTAATAATGATAATTAAAAAAATGTTGCATAATAAATAATTTATGCAAAGTGAGGAATAGAAGAAATATGGCCTGGCGCCGAAGTCAATGTCGATGCAGGGCGTCGGCGTGATGTAGTAAAGGCGTGGCAAAGCCTGAATTCACAGGTCGGTCCGAGCTCCGGATGCGGCGTTCGCCGGACTATGTACGGAAACTGATCGAACCACCACGCGACCGTCGTTAATGCGGTCACCATTTGATAGACCTGTGTACATATCATGGACAAACCAGAGTAATAATTCCTTGGGAAAAAATGAACCCAAACAAGCAAAAAATATTGAGGTTAATAGCACCTGATTTATTTGTTGTAGCCATCCGAAGGAAGGTGATTCCCAAAATTGGGACTCGCTCCGCACACCCATTGCCTGATGGGCGATAAAATGATGGCATGGCAATGCTGGTAAAGGTTGACTCGCCGAGGCAAAGCCCTCGGCCCAGCTAACGTGACGGAGCTGGTCGGCTAGTGACGCCGAAGTGTCCGGAGTAGGTTGATGAAGAGATGGCGAAGCCCCCGGTCCAGCCGAGATGTCGAAGCCTCGATGTCAGCCGATGAGTCGAAGTAGGTCGGCGTGATGGACACCAGCTTGAAGAAGCAATAGTGCGGCCCTGTCAATGCAGGTCGTGACGTGGTCGATGTCGGCTTGATGAAGCGACCGTGCGGTGATGCCGGTATGCCCGCTCCATGTAATCCGCGGGGCAGCGATGTTGGTGATGATTTATCCTTCGCGATAACGGACTCTTGTTCGGCTTGCCGAGATGATGATCCGAAGAGGTTGAGCTTGGCTCAACAAAGTGACGCCGTGTCTAGCGCAGGTCGGCAGCCGTGGAGTAATATTGTCGGACTGGTTTGACACCAGCATGATGTTGAAGATCATGTTCAAAAGATCTTAAATTTAGTGGGATGTTTTCGGCAACAAAACACAATACCCCATACAAAACTTCCTTCAAAAGGGATGTCCGAAATCCTGTTCATAAAAAAGATGAACTCGGGTCGGACTCGTTTTCGCGCATAAAACAGATCCGAAAAGTGATGCACTAATCGGAAGGTTCCCGGAGTTTGGACGGTCGGATCGAGCTGAAATTTTGAGAGGTGGTAGATACAGGAATTCCACAGCCGATCAACGGTTGGATATTCCAAAGGACGTCCGAGCTAGAAGCTGGACACCACGCCCTAAACTCATCCAAATTCCCGTCCAGATTTGACAGGGCTCCGGTATACCGTGGATTGCCAAAGATTCCTCCATCGGAACTCGACGAAATTTTCCAGGGTTGTTGTAGACACAATTCCGCACAATTCCACCAAAGCGATCGTCAAAAGCGATACTCCAGGAGGTGGTGGCAGCAGATATGAGTTTGTTGTCCAGAAAAACAGCACGGTCGCTTGAGGGCAATGCTGACGTTGAGCCCCCGATCTCCATAGATGATTCCTCCGTGATCTTGATAGAGATCGGAGTTGATGTTTGATGAAGGCCCTCGTCCGAACATGGTGATCCGAACACGGGGCGCAATTCTTGGTCGAACCAAGGTGACCAGTCGAACTGGTGACGGAGACGCCGAAGTCGCAGTTGATCTGCCGGCGAGCCATCGATCCTTTTGTCGATCACACAGCAGAACTCTCAATGAAAGCACCAATGTCGGTGTCAAAACCGGCGGATCTCGGGTAGGGGGTCCCGAACTGTGCGTCTAGGCCGGATGGTAACAGGAGGCAGGGAACACGATGTTTTACCCAGGTTCGGGCCCTCTTGATGGAGGTAAAACCCTACGTCCTGCTTGATTAATATTGATGATATGGGTAGTACAAGAGTAGATCTACCACGAGATCAAGGAGGCTAAACCCTAGAAGCTAGCCTACGGTATGATTGTTGTATATGGAGTTGTATCGACTAGCCTGGCCTCGGTTTATATAATGCACCAGAGGCCTAGGTTAACAAGAGTCCTAGCCGAATACGCCGGTGGGGAGAAGTCCTTGTCTTGATCGCCAAGTCTTGTGGAATCTTCCTTGTATGCGGCAGTTGTCCGAACTGGCCCATGAGTATACGGCCACAGGGGTCCTCGGCCCAATCTATCAGATCGGGAGATGACGTGTTGAGTACCCCCTAGTCCAGGACACCATCAGGGGGATAGCGGGAGAACAGGATCAGTTCAACGAAATGACATCATCGGTACAACCGTTCGAATTCATCAGTTCAACAACAGTAACAGAATAATATTCTGTTATGCGAAACAGAATATCCTAGATATATACATAAACACTATTCTGATCATGGGATCAGAATAATATTCCGATCACAACCTGAACTGCCTGAGTAACGCGCCTGAACTTCCCTTTGTATGAACCCGACCTTTGGGCTATCTTCGCAACCGTGGCTTCCCCCATTAATTATTCTTGTTAGTCGTGTTCTATATGATGTTAGTGTAATCTAGAAACATTTTTTAGCAACTAAATACCGGTTTGAAATAGGAATATCGCTCGTTGGCAGATTTTGCTCTCGGGTCGTGATGAAATTGCGTTTTTTGCAATTTTACTGCCTGAGTTGTTCAACCTGAACTTCTCCCAGTGCTAGGTTGAACTTTCGCCAACATTGCCCAAATGGGGCTTGCGATATACCGTTGGAAAGCTATGGACACCAGTATCATGACCCAAATTAATTTTTTTTTGACAAAATGTAAGCGGTTTAAGAGCAGTTTTGAAAATCGTTTTTCTTCAAACAAAAAATGTGAATCGTATTTTTTATCGCATTTCTAAACCATTTATCGGAATGCGGCAAATATAATGGCGCTGGAAAGCTGCTGCAAAACCGCTCCTTCCACATGTTGAAAGTTTCTCCAATTCCCTATGTTTAAAGAGTAATTTGGTAAATCGTAAAATTTCGCAAACCGAACAGCCGAGTTCGTATTTTCGATGTCATTTCTAAATGGCTAATCCAATTGAGTCAAATGATATGGCGTTGGAAAGCTTATGAAAATGCGCTACTTTTTCATGTAGGAAGTTTTTTCTAATCTTGAACGGTTTAAGAGTAATTTAGAAAACGGTACAAGTTCCACCGAGTTCGTATTTTCGATCTATTTTGTTAACCGTACGTCCGAATGCAGCAAATGATACGGTGTTGGAAAGCTTGAGGAAATGCGAAACTTTCTGATATATATTGTTTCTCCCAATTCCTTACTGTTTTAAGTCAATTTTAAAAATGGCTAAAACATATTTTTGCCATAATTTCTTCAAACTTTATCAGAATGGGGCAAGTAATATACCGTTGAAAAGCTAAGAAAAATGCGAAACTTTTTCATGTTGATGGTTTTCTGTGATTCCTAGCCGTTTTCAAGTAATTTCGAAAATGGCAAGATCATTCGTTCTGCCTTTATCGTGAAACAGATTATTCGAAAATGCCCACGTGAAGAACCTAAACTTCTCGGCATGTCTGCTTGAACTTCACTCTGTTTTTCACGTTCTTTTTTTGCTCGTAGATCTCCATCCACTGCTCGTAGCTCTCCATCCACTCACTGGAATTGAGCAACTGATATACCGATGGAAAGCTATTATAAACACGCAAGTTTCCCGTGTTGATCGTTTTTCATACTCGCGACAATTTTAAAACTTTTTCATCTCAAATTCATTCACTATAGTAGTTGAACTTTGTGTTGTTTTCACGTTGAACTTCTGTGACGTATTTTTGTTTGTAATTTTCTCATGATTTGTGCCTTCATTACGAATGGAAACGCACTGCGTGAAGTAGTTGAACTTCTCGGGCATGTCTGTTTGAACCTCACTCTATTTTTGACGTGTTGTTTTTTGCACTGCGTGAAGTAGTTGAACTTCTGGGGCATGTCTATTTGAACTTCACTATGTTTCACTTTATTGTATTTTTCTTATATGAAATACACAACATGTAGTACTGAACTTCCAGTTGTTATCACTTTGAACTTCTCTCCGGTTTGAGAGAATTTTTTTAAAACAGAAAAAACAACATATTTTTTATGTATTCTGGACATCTAGATACACGGTGAACCTCTCTCACAAGATTTTTTTGAACTTTTCCTCACCGAGCACTTGAACTTCTAGCAACCATTTTTTCGTTTATGAGTTGTTTTTAAAAGTGCAACAAATGTCGTTGTGTTTTTTATATTTTGAGCAGGTAAATCCTAGGTTTTAATAAACTCCGAACTTCTCTGTTATTTCAATATGAACTTCACCTTTTATATTTTGAGTAAAGAATTGTATTAGATTTTTATATGGGAAAAAAATTGAACATCGAAATACAACATGAACCTCTCTCGCAAGAATTTTTGAACTTCTCCGGACAGAGCACTTGAACTTCTTTCAACAAACCTTTTAAGCTTTTATTTTTCTATACTTTTTATTCTCACCTGAAATGCATTCCTTGCAGTATTTGAACTTCTCGTTGTTTTCACTATGAACTTTTGTTGCATTTTTGTGTATACATCAAATTACACGCAATTGAAGGTCGGACGCCATTTTTTGCCATTTTTAAAACATGTAATTGGAGGGCGGACGTCCCGCAATATAAATTCTGAACCATGCACGGAGGTGCACATGAACTTCTTGCAACAAATTTGAGTTTTTTTATATATTGCGAACTTCTCTGTTATTTTTAATTGAACTTCTTAGTCTTATTCTTATAAAAAATATGTTTTCAAATAAGTAGCAAACATTTTTTAAAATTAAACCTCACACATTTATTTTTCCTAGAAATGGAAAGAATTTGAGTTTTCCTTAAACATCAAACTACTCCTTTTTATTTTAATTTGAAATTCTTTAATTTTATTCTTTAGTAACGAAGAGAAACCTGTCTTTTTTAATAAATATTGAACTTCTCTATTTTTATAATTTGGATTTATTGGTTTATTTGAAATACTTTCTTTTTCCATTTGAACATCAAAAACACGGTGAACCTCTTTCAGAAGAATTTTTGAACTTTCCTGGGCCAAGCACTTGAACTTTTAGCAACAAAACTTGTATACTTTGCCTTTTTATTGTATTTTTCTCATACGAAACACACACCATGCAGTACGTGAACTTCCGGGAGTTATCACTTTGGACTTCTCTTTGTTTCTATTTATTAATGGAAAAATCTGAGTTTTTATAAACATCGACCCACTCTAACTTTTTACAACACAAAATTATAGTTTTTTCCACTTTCTACGATTTGTTTCTTTTTGCCTCGCGACATTTTTAGTCATTTTTTGTTGTTAGTGAAATGGCCTAGACGGTCTTTTTTTTCATTGATGAATTTCTTCAGTACATGGTACACATGAAGGCTGCGTTCGGTCCGGAGGAAAACTCAAAGGAATCTGATCCTGTGCTATTTTCTACCTTTGGTGCGTTCGGAGTGAAGGAAAAATGAGCAGTAAAACTTTGGAATGTCTCGATTCCTGTGTGATTCCTACAGATTTCACGGGAAAAGAAACATCCAGTCAGACCTCTTGTTTATCGCGGTTGGCCGAGGCAACACACTGGTTCTGACGTCTAATCCAATAAAATATTCATTATATGGCATGGAGTGTGA